>NC_040907.2:138425249-138729608 GCF_004126475.2 Phyllostomus discolor
ACTGCTATGGATATATTAAAAAGTGAGAGCCACTTCTCATATGTAGACTATGCCTTTATACATACCAAATACTTCTTCCAAGGTCTGAAATTTTATAACTAGAAAATGGTGATATTTGTGTTATAGATAGAATCATTTTTCTAAGAACTGTTACTTCTTGAGGATGTCAAGATGACCTAAAATAAACAAAGAGAATTTGAGATTTGGGATTTTTAGTGTTCCTAAAATGAAATTCTATAGGAGAGAGCCATATAACAACTCATAAGTCAGAGAGTCTAGTGTAAACCCCTGTCTTAGTTCAGACTGCTATAAGAAATAACCATAGATTGAGTAGCTTAAGCATCAAACATTTGTTTTTTAAAGCTCTGCAAGCTTGGTCTAAGATCAGGGTGCAGGCATGACTGGATTCCTAGTGAAGGTCCTCTTTCTGGTTTGCAGAAGATTTATCTTCTCATTGTATCATCTCACTGTGGGGAGAGAGAGGAGAGGAAGCATGATACCACCTATCTTTCTCATAAGGTCAGCAATCTTATTGATGAGAGCTTCACCCTCATGACTTAATTACCTCCAAAGGCCCACTTCTTAATACCATCATATATGAATTTCAATATATAAATTTTGGGAGAACACAAACATTTATTCCATAATATCCACTGATCACAGCAATCACTCCTACCCTCTGCCCAGGAGTAGAAGACAGCCAGTTCTCTTAGATGTTTACATTCTCTACATGATAAACAATTATGCCAGATGTTTTCTCACCACAGGAGAATTCCTGCAGTTAATATTATCTCACTTTGGAGTGCCTCATAGCACTTATGCTATAGAAATAAGGGACTCTGATTCCCCACAATTATCACAAAAGTCTGTGTGCCAGGTAGAACTTATGATCTCTTATACATTCAAAGTGGTGTCATACCATAATGCTAAATTATTAGGCACTTTTGTTTAAATTTAAAAAAAGAATTCAGATTTCCAATTTAACAGTATATATCTTATCAATGGGATATGAATTTATATAAATTTTAATTATGTTCCCTAGTTGTTAAAGTTCCATTATATTGATAATATTCTTTAAATATATGCATAGTACATTTAATCTGCAGAGGTCTTTCTATTGTTATAGTTTGAAATATCTATTTTTTAGAAAATAGTTAATGTATGATTGGTCTTATCTCCAAGGTACCATATTTTGCCATATATAATGCTCACTTCTTTGTCCAAAGTTTTGAGGGAAAAATAAGGATACACATTATACAAGGGTAGTACTAATTCTCCCTCTCTCTCTTTTTCTCCCTCTCTCTCTCTATATAAATATTTTTAATTCATTTATTTATGCTTATGTGTTAAAAGTGTAACTATAGAAAGCAGTAACAATATCTGTATGCAAAAATAATACCCTGGAATATGATAATAGGTTTTGTTTTTAATATAAATAAATGAATAATTGAATTAAGAAATTAAAATGGAAGAATTTTTTCCTGAAAATTAGGGCTAAAAATGTGGGGGTGCATTATATACAGAAGTGTATGGTAATCCCCTTAGAATTGTCTAATAGTGATAGTTCATGTTTGATGTTTAAGTAGTTAGTCATATTTCTGAATACAGATAATTATACTCTATCAAATTTTAGGATGCTCTCTTTGAGTTAAGGAGAATATTATAGTACTGAGCTAAAATAATAATCTATCAAGTGGATTAACCTCTCTAAAAACAGTTTTCATACTTGTAAAGTGGAAAACTCAACAATCTCAAGCTCTATAACTTCCTGTGTCCTTTGCAAATAAAACTTAACTAGAAAGAAAAATTTATAAAGTGCTGTACCAATATATTGCATTGTACAACTGTTTTCATCATTACAAACCTATCTGGAGAATTTACTACCTAACAAAATGTTAAACTTCCTTATTTTAAAACTAGTTAATAAAGAAAAATATTTTAATGTCTATATTCTACATATATGCAAGTAATACACATAGTTTATCCTTTCTCAAAACAAACTAGTTTTTTATGTTACTTGAATTATGTGTAATACATATTTCATGTACTATATTTCAGCACTGATTTCTTTTTTAATATTTTATTTATTTATCTTTAGAGAGGGGAATGGAGGGAGAAAGAGATGGAAAGAAACATCAATGTATGATTGCCTCTTGCATGTCCTCCATTGGGGACCTGGCCTGTAACCCAGGCATGTGCCCTATACTGGAAGTTTAACTGGCAACTCTTTGTTTCACAGGCTAGCACTCACTCCACTGAGCTACATCAGGGCTAAGTCCTGATATATAGACACACACACACACACACACACACACACACAATCTATATATTTTGCTTAATCTCTTAGCATTAAATGTTTTTCTTATGCTATTTTAGAAGCTTACGGTATTACTTATCACAATCACAGTATATATTTTAAAACCAATAGTGATGTGATATGACTTAATGATTTTATAAATAGAATGTTCTCACTATTGATTTACATTGGTAGCTAACATTTTCAGTCAAACGTATTTTTTCCACTCAAACCAAAGTTAAGTATATTTAATAGAAAAAAAATCACCTTTGGAATGTACAGTATTATTTCAAAGCATGGAGTTAATGTTGCCTTCTAAACATAGAATGGCAATGTAATTGTGGAAGAATTTGATTTCTTTTTTATGATACTTCTTTTGATTAGGGATATGGATATTTCTATTAATGTTTAATAAGACACAAATTGCCCAATACTTGAAAATTAGTATTTCTCATTAAAACACACTTTCTGTTGCTCACCTCATTAACTGAGCAATTAAAACTTAAGTTACTTGTGTTATAATAGTGAAGCATGTCGGTGGATGGATTTTCAGAAAGATGTCTTGTTCTACTCACTTCATTCTCAAACATATTCCAAGTGATATTTTGATAATCATTCTGATTTTCTTTCCAATTTGTCTGAATTGAATAATTTTAAAAGACATTCTCTAGAACAGTCAAAGCAATAAAGTGCTTATTTAATTAAAGTAATATTATACTAATGGCTACCATTTCCTGAGCACTTAATATGTATCAGGGCACCTCCTAGAAACTTCATCTTTTAATATCTTAATTTTAATTTTAAACTAACTTTATTGGGGTGACATTGACTAATAAGATTATATAGGTCTCAAGTGTACATTTCTATGATACATGATCTGCACCTCGCATTGTATGCCCACAACCCAAAGTCTAATCAAAATTAGTTTTAAATACTCATACTTAAACTCCACTGCAATAATATATACTATTATTATAACAACCTTTTAAATTAGAAAAAAAGAGTGACAAATATACAGAAAGAAGAAAAAATAAAGGAAAATAAAAGGAAAGAAAACAAAAAAACAAGCAAATAAAGTAAAATAAAATAAAATAAAATAAAATAAAATAAAATAAAATAAAATAGCAAAAGTGGGACTGAGTTTTGCTGGACTCCCAAGCCTATTTTTCCTTTTATTATCTTTAATTGCCAGAAATTTTAGAAAAAAAATATATAATTTAGATTATAAACTTACCTGTAGTCAGAAGAAATAATGAATTTTCTTGCATCACAGAGTTAAAATATTTAAAAACAAAATTTGAATTTACTATAATAGTGAATCATAGAGCAGGTGTTACTAGTCTCTAAACAGAATGAGATTTTTACTGTTCATTATAGTTTCTAAGGGAACCTGAAGACCAGCCAATGGCCTTGGGCCTACACAGAAGGAAGAGAATACTTCTTATACTATAATGCAATGTAGCTAATTTAGGTTTTTTTTTTTTAAATTAGATCTTACAGGTGAATGATGTATGGGCTTGTTAGTTGTAGCCTCTTTGGGAGTTTCCTAGGCATAATCTGAAATCGGCCACCATACACAGAGGGCAGAGAGATACTGAAGAAAAAGACAGACCCTTCCAGACTGGTAGGTGACAGGCTCATTAAGCAAGGAAACTTACTTAGGAGGCTTGTCTTGGCCAACTGTGAGGTGAGTAGCTTTAAGCACCCACCTGCCAGAATCTTGAAAGTTTATATAGAGGCCTAAATTGGATTCAGTCACATACACAAGGGGTCTTAACTGGATTTAATCATGTATGCAGTCCAGATAGTCTTATTACCATGTTATTATCTCAAGGATAATAACATGGTAATAAGACCTTTATTTAGAATAAATAAAGGTCTTATTCTAATTTATTAGAATAAATAAAGGTCTTTATTCTAAGACCTTTATTTTTTTTAATTGTTGTTCTATTATACTTGTACCAATTTTTCTCCATCGTGCTCCCCTGGAGCACTCCCCACCTGCATTCCCACGATCAGTCCCTAAACATGTTGTCCATATCCATGGACATTCATTCATACTTGTTCTTTAACTAGGCGCCTTCTCCTTCTTATCTCCTTTATGCCCCACCCCTTTCCCCTCTGGTCCCTGTCAGTTTGTTTCTTGTTTCCATACCCCTGGTTCTATTTTGCTCCTTTGTTTGTTTTGTTCACTAAGTTCCTGTTATAGGTGATATCATATGGTATTTGTCTTTCACTGCCTGGCTTATTTCACTTAGCATAATGCTCTCCAGATCCATCCATACTGTTGCAAAAGGTAAGGGTTCCTTATTTCTTTCTGCTGTATAGTATTCCATTGTGTAAATGTACCATAGTTTTTAATCCACTAACTTACTGATGGGCACTTAGGCTGTTTCTAGTACTTGGCTATTGTAAATAATGCTGCTTTGAACATAGGGGCACATAGGTTCTTTTGAATTGGTGTTTCAGGATTCTTAGGGTATAATCCCAGCAGTGGAATCACTGAGTCAAAGGCAGTTCCATTTTTAGTTTTTTGAGAAAATTCCATACTGTTTTCCACAGTGACTTCACCAGTCTGCATTCCCACCAACAGTGCACCAGGATTCCCTTTTCTCAGCATCCTTACCAGCATTTGTTTGTTCATTTGTTAATGATGACTATTCTGACCAATGTGAGGTGGTATCTCACTGTGGTTTTAATTTGTATCTCTCTGATGTCTAGTGATGTCGAGTATCCTTTCGTATGCCTATGGTTCATTGGAACAGAAAGCCAATTTTGTTTTAGAGAATCATCCTCATTTTGTGCAGGCTTGAGGGGAAAATAAGCAAAAGTAACTCTTCAAAGGGTTAGCTTAGTGAACTTAGCTTACTCAAAACAACTCCTAGGATTTTGAATAATGAGCTAAATGGAACAAAGATTTTTTTTAAAAATTCATGTTCATGTTTTTCAGTGTTAGTACACTAATAAGACTTATAAGTATCTGAGCCCTAGATTCTGGAAACCATATTGTTTTTCTTCTTCTACTCTAGTCAAGTTCTTTAGGTTTCTTATCTATAAATTTATCTTCTGGCTGAGTTACCCAGATTCAGTTTTGTGGCTTCCCATCAATAAACCTTATTTAAAAATACTATTACTTATTAGTTAAAAATTCAAGTTCCAAATATTGAAATATTGATAATTTTTTAAACAATTTACAATAGCCAAGTACTGGAAGCAACCTAAGTGCCTATGAGAAAATGAGTGGATAAAAAAACTGTGGTACATTTACATGATGGAATGCTACATAGCAGAAAGAAAGAAAGAACTCCTACCCTTTGTGACAGCATGGATAGAACTGGAAAGCATTATGCTAAGTGAAATAAGCCAGGCGGTGAAAGACAAATACCATATGACCTCACCTATAAGTGGAACCCAATCAACAAAACAAACAAGCAAAAAAGAACCAGAGACATTGAAATTAAAAAAAAAAACAACAAAAACTGACAGTAACCAGAGGGAAGGTGGGAGAGAGGTAATAGAGAAAAAATAGGGGAAGGTCCATCAAGCAACATGTGTAAAGGACACATGGACAAAACCAAAGGGTGTAGGTTGAGGATGGCAGGTAGGGATGCGTGGGGCAGGGAGCTGTGGTGGGATGAAAATGGAGACAACTGTACTTGAACAACAATAAAAATATATAGATAAATCACACTGTTTCTCTATTTTTTCTGTACATACATCTTTTAGGGATCTTACAAACCCACCAGTATTAACAAAAGAGAATGATCTTTTCATTCTGTAAAATTTCTGCTAGGACATTTAAGGCTTTTCAATTGGTGACTGTAGTTTTCTGGCCCAGCTTGTGCCGCTTCATAATATGTTTGGAATTATACTCCAAAAGCACTGTTTACTCTTTAAGATTTTTATAACATTTACAGTTTCAGTCCTTCCTGTTGAATCTACCAGCTCCCAATAATCTGAACAGATGTCTCTATTTTTCTGTAAAGATTTAGCTAAGACATAACATCACATTGAGGCACTCATTTATTTTTCCAAGAAAAGTCCCTCCTACCTGTCTTTCTGTAGTTTCCACACATCTCTGCCCATTATCTGACTTTATAACTTTTTCTGTATGCGACACTCTGTGAAAGCTCTTCTATTCTTATGTTTTCCTTATACTCAATAAATTTTCTTACACAGTGTGAATATTCCATACATTTTTGATAATATATTTAATCATGGATAAGTATGATATATGAGCTAATATGCAATCTACTTGCTTTATTAAAAATAAGAAATCAAATAGTAATGAATCTATTTTTTTTATTTTCTTCAAGTCATAAATGTTCCATGTGTTCACAAAGGATCCTTGTATAATTGGAATTTACTAAATATGTTATTTATATTATTAATTTTACCAAATATGTATTACTTGTATATGCTTGAATCATTTCATAAATCACCACCAGATTTTTTAATAAGAGTATCATAAACCACCCATGTGCTAAGATGTGAGTGTTTAAAACAGCATGTGCATGGATGTAGATGCTAAATATAATTTTGTGTAGGACAAGCAATAACCCAGAAGATGCTACCATTAGTAATTTGTAATTAACAAAAATTTGTCCTTCCATTCCAAATATATCACAATTTTAAACTGTAGTCCTTTTGAAAGAAAATGAGTTTAGGATAATAAAAGATGATGTTTTACTACTATTGAGAATCCAGAGGACTCAGAAGGGCTCCCGGTGGCTACCTGGGCTTAATTTTAAAAACAAACAAAAACAAAGAAACAAAAAAACAGACTCTAGGAGCCATTTTTGCACAAGGGCCTCCCTCAAAACCGCATTTCACAGAAAAGGTTATGCGCTAAACTGCCTGCTCCTGTGCCCTGCTGCTAAGATGTATGTGTTTGCTATTTTTCTGCTGTCTGAGCTAGTCCCAGTAAAGGAGTTCCTGTAACTCCTATTTCAACCAATTGGACTGAGTCTTTTTTCCCACCCAGTCAGAGCTGTGCACCTCTTACCAATCAAAGTAGTTCAGAACAATCAGGAACCAGGGGTGGGGACTTCTGTCTCTATTAGGCAGCTCCCTAATGGCCGGTTGAGGGTAGAATGGAGGCTGCATTTTCCCAGTTGGGGATAAAACACTGGAGCTTTCTATCCAGGAGCAGAGCAAAGCAAACCAGATGGGCACCACAGAGCAGCGTGGAGCAGCGCAAAGCTGCCGACCAGCATGGAGTGGGTGATGGCAGAGCAGACCAGACCATGGTAGAAGGGCGCTGCGTAGCTGAGTAGGGGCCGGGCCCTGGGACAGTGTCAGGGTATTGCTGTTTTCACAGCAGCCACGTTGGCCAGGTTGTAGCACTAGGGTGCCATACCATCTTACCATCTTACCCTCAAGCTGTTCGCAGTAAATAAAGCTCACATCTTCTCAGCATTACAAATTGGGGATTTCTATTGGCATTTGAATTAGTGCCAATACCATGGGTTGACACTACATTATTTATGTTACCATCGCAAAAATCTTTATGTTACTGACATTTATTTAGTTCTGTGTGGTAGGCATTGGCACTGTATTAGAAGTTCTTTCCATAGATTACTGTATTTGTCCCTCACTATAGTTTGTGCAACAGCTGTACATAGAACAGTTCTTTAAGAAAGTGGAGTTCAGCAGGTTGCGAATATACCCCACATTTTAAAAATTATAGTACTGAACTCTGAGAAATAAGAGTAGCTCCCCAGTACACAAAGCTAGAAAGTGGTCAAAACTAGATATAAACTCAGATTTGGTAAAACTCTTAATCAATATTTTATTCAGCTGGCTACTACTCCATGAAAAAAATCCTTGCTTATATGTAAAGGGACCATTTTATAAAGAGTCTCAAACACATTTTGGTGATTGGTTAAGTGGCTTGTATAATATCTGAAAGAAAACTAAACCCAAATATAATAATATAAAATGTTGGTATATTAGCTTATTTTTCCATATTTGCCTCCTCACTGACTTAACACTTTGGATGTGTGTACCTACTATTGATAAGAAAGTCGTAAAAGAAAATATTTTCTCTAACTATGTTAATTTTCTATTGCTAAATAACAATAGCATTAGGAAAATGCTGTCAACACTGTGTGACTTCAAATACAAAGTTATAAAATAAAAAATGGGCATTTTAAGTAAATGCATAATTTATATTTTCTCTTTTCATATATTCTCTTTCAAATATGCCTCCTCCCTTAGCATTTAACATGCTAAATAGTAGAAATTACTTTGTGAAGCTTAGTTAAGGCTTTTTCACAGCAGATTATAAACCTGTATTTTAGTGAGGTTTTAAATACTGTATTATTTGATTTTAGGTGATACATACCACTTATAATTTTCAGTTTGGAAAAATTTTGTTAGGCATACTTTTTTATAAGTTAATACTTTAAATTTGATTATTGTTTTTACTCTGTAGTCACATGCCTACCTCATATTATAAATTTTTAAATTTTAAATATGTTGGAAATATTCTATATTATAATGAGTTTTATAGAAAAGTTGAGTAACTTTTAATTTTGTAGATTTTACCTCATTTCAACTCTAAAGAGAATGAAAGAGATGATAAATTCCAGGGAAAATATAAGTTTTGAATTGCCTTTTGGGCTTTCCATTTGTTGTGAATATTTTTTATATACTTTTAGAACATCATAATGTAATTAAAATTTAATGCTCCCAAGATTCTTTAATCACTGAAGCTCACAAGAAATAATATATTAGGTATTGTGGGGGAGGTAAATGATAAGAACTATTATTTTGCAAAATTTGATATTGTGGCAGATATAACTGAAATGAGACCATCTAATTATAGGACACGAAAGTGATGGTAATAAAATTCACTAATTATAAGATTTTATTTGCCATAATTTTAAATAACAAATAAGAGAAATGCTTAGGATGTCAGCTGACCTGATGTCTCAAAAGTACAGCAGGGTGAATGGACTTGGCAGGCTGCCTGCGTTTCGATACTATGAAAACATGGAACTGAAATATTAGATTGAAACACACACACATTTTCTTACTTCTAGGTAAATAAATGAGGAAAAGCACCGACATTTAACACAATTCCAAAAGATGTGCTATTGTGTAAAGAGAGAGGAATTATTTACTTTAGCTAGTTTTTTTGTTTCCTAAAGCAATACATATACATAGTTTTAAAAGTCAAATTTTCCTTGAAAGGCTTATAATAAAACAAATAACAGGATGCCACGTTAAACTTTTAATCTAATTCTTAATATAAAATATTCTGCCATCCTTCTAAATAGCATACAGGTATTTCTAATTTTTAAAGATTAACACAGGGCATATAGACTTTTTAAATAGGGTGCTCATAAGGCTTGAAAACATAGGCAAACACATAATAAACGACATACTGATTTTACACTGTAGTGCACGATGCATACAACATTATATATGATATGTTCAGTGTTGCCTTCTGCCCCCATAATTTTCTCAAAGTCCACATTCTCACAACTTCTCAGGTGTTGTGAAAAATTGGAATTAATAAAAGTGCATTAAGCAGCACTTTTATTGGTGCCTGCATGTGTTGCCTCAGATGTATGTGATTTTGATTGAATGTTCTAAATAAATCTGCACATTTAGTATACCCCAGGATAAGTACAGTAGGGGAGAGATGTGACTGTCAAATCCATAACAAATATAAAATATAATATGCCTATGTTTTATATCTGTATATATAAAGATTTTTTTAGACAACTCACCTTTATACATACATTCCTTACCTTCTATTTTTTTTTTTGCTATAACAATATAATATGTCTTATTAGTGGTCACTATTTACAGTATTATAACTGGTAATATTGCTGACAGTTTAGCAAAGGAGTGCCCTATAATTCCATTCCCTGTCTTATCCGGGTAGATTTTCTTCTGCCACTGAAAACTCCCTTTTTATGATTTTCATAACTTTTGATAGTCCTTTCATGACTTAATACTCTACTTTTTATTAAAATTCTGTAACATTTATTCTGGTACCTTGCATTCTTCTGGCTGACTTTCCTCTAAGGCTGCTGCTCTGCAGTTGTCCTGGGAAAACTTTGATCATTATCTCAGAATCCTTATGCCTTTTCTCGTGTTGGAAGACCTCTTTCCTATAGCCCAAATCTTGTTCTTAATTGATTTATATCCCCATTTTGGTGGAGTAGATCCTTAAATAGTTTCATGAAAAAGAATATTTGGTAATGTGTTACCCAACCCTTAAAGTGTCTACAAATTGATTATATCCATAGCTCAGCTAGGCATGTAAATCCTAGAATTAAAATCCTAGAATTTAATCCTGGAATTAAAAACAAACAAACAAAACTATCTATCTATCTATCTATCTATCCACATGCACACACACACACACACACACACACACACTGCTTTCTAGTGTTTTTATCAAGAAGTCTGACACCACTGTGACTCCTGACATTTTTTACCTTTCTTTATTTTTTAGGATCTTTTCTATGTCTTCCAATGTGATTGCTTTTTGTTTTGTGTACTTATTTTTCATTTATTTTGGTCATTTTTAAATCTGAAAACTCAGGTCTTTTTAAAAAATATTTTACTTATTTATTTTTATAGAGAAGGACGGAGAGAGAAAGAGAGGGAGAGAAAGATCAATGTGTGGTTGCCTCTCTAGCGCCTCCTACTGGGTACCTGGCCCAGAACCCAGGCATGTACCCTGACTGGGAATCAAACTGGTGACCCTTTGATTCATAGGCTGGCACTCAACCACTGAGCCACATCAGCCAGAGCAAAACTCAGGTCTTTTGACACTAAGAAGTGTTTCTAATAGTTTGTGTTAATTTCTTCCTCACTATTTCCCCATTCCATTTCCTGTTCATATAATTTGTGTTAGAGAGATGATGGGATTCCTGGTCTGATCCATTGTCTTATTTTTTCTCTTTTGTTAACTTATTTATGTCTTTTTGTTTTACTTTCTAAGAACCTGTCCATCTCTATATTCCAAAATTTCAATTTTTATTATTAATATTACTATTATTAATATATTTTATTATAAAGAGCTCTGCTTTATTCTCTAAACATACTTTTGTCTTAAAGCATCTTGTTTTGTTTAATTATCCTGTTAATATCCCTATGAAGAAAATTACCATACAATTTTAAAATGTGGTTTCCTTGCTTCATCACTATTTCCTTTGAAATCAATCATCTGTTTATTTGATTGACCTTATGTGCTATATGTTTTCCTCACATGTCTAATATTTATTGGCTGCCAGTTCATATTTAAGTGTGAGCCACTAAAAAGCTGATTAGAAACTCTACATGTTTGTTCAAACCTTATTAACTGATGGGCATCAGCATAGGTGGATTTGTTGAGAAATCCCATCTCTCATTAAGGGAACTTGCAAATCTCCATATTTGTAGTTTTGTTTTGTGATGTGTTGGTCATATTTCCCAAAAAGAATTCCGCTAATCTTTGGTCTTAGAGATAGAATTTTAACTCAGCATCTTTGGTCTTAGAGATAGAATTTTAACTCAGCATTTTGAAAGCCAGTTGAGGAAGGGAACTTGAGAGTTCTTACTATTTAGAATGTGCATTTAACCAATAAATAAGATACCTCACTCTCCGTATCTGCTGAGCCCAGGGAATCTTTGTATCACCATTGCAGAGGGTAAGCTTCTTGCCTTTCCCTAGTGAGTTGGGTTGTAAAGAGAATTCCCTGAGTGAGCGATCAGAGGGAAGTCTGAGGATCTAACAGTGTCTTGTACTTCATACTGATAGTCAAGTAATCCTCTTGCTTTTATCCCTCCTTCCTTCTCTGTCCTTCAAACACACACAGCTCTTCAAAGGCATCTGGCATCTACACTTGTGAAGAAGATTTTAAGGGATTTTGTGGTACAAGGCTTTTTTTTTTTTTTTTATTTCCCATCCAAAAGCCAGATTTTTTCCCCTGCTAATCTGTTACCACTTGGCCATCTACTTCTGATCATACAAAACTAAGTTGACATCTCTCATCTGTTCTAGTTCTACCTCCCTCTGAAGTGGATTTTGATTTAATTTACTGTAATGTTACAGGAGGTTTGGTAGATTTAAAAACTTAAATTATGGAAATGTTCTTTGATGTTACAGGTTATAGTAATAATTCAGGAAATAATTAAGGACAAATTTTTAATTTATTGATCAGGGACATAAGATGCTATTATTCATTTATCTGTTAGGTACTTTTTCTTTTCTTTTTTTTTACATGTACTCTTCTTTGGACTCAGTGCTAACTGCAGGTTGTTAAGCAGTGAACATTACAAAAAAAAAATGTCTCTTCTTGTGAACTTACATTCTAATAGGGGATACAGACAATAAGTAAAGAAAATGGCAAACATGATTGTTTCAGTTAAGGATAATTGTTAAGATAAAACTAAGATGATGTGATAATAACCAAGGGGTGCCTCTAGCAGGTATATCGCCAGAAAGGCATTTCTGAGGTTCCTGATGAGGACAAGATCATGATAAGGTTCCAGACACAGGAAGAGACTGGGCTAACAAATAGCTAAATAAGGAGTGATGATGAATGTGCCACTTTGGAGACAGATAATGAAGTGGAGGCAGAATATAGTGTAAATTGAGGTGTGAGTTGGAGGAAGGCAGCCATATCATAAAAGCCCTGTAGACCACAGTATGGGGTTCACATTTTATTCTACACTAAATTGGAATGTTCAGCAAGAGAATGATACCCATTCATCCAGCCAGTATTGGCTGAGCTCTACAGTGTATGAGGTAGTGCTCTAAGTACTAGCAAGAGCCATTGCATGCTGTTGCTATGCTCATCATTTATCTGCTGTTCGCTGTCAATTCATCTTGGTTTAGTTGTTGTGTAACAGCCTCAGCTGAAATGGGTGGTCTCTGTTCCATACAAGGAGCAGGGTAGCCTGTGTTTATTCACTTGGTGACTGAATAAGATTCTAAGACAGCCAGCAGAAGTACCCAAGGACTATAACAGCATAGGCTCAGAACTGGTACAATGTCCATTTCACCACTGTCTGGTAGCCCTAATTCGAACAGAGAGAGAAATAGATGTTATCTCTTCATGAAAATATTTACAATTCCCCATTGCAAAATTATGGGTATAGGAAAAAGGAAAATATTCTGATCACATTCCTTAATCTATATTTATTTATTTAGTTTGTTTGCTTGTTTTCCTTTATTGTATAGTATGTGTGCCCCAATAATACATGCGGCAAACTGAAGGGTGTTAAATTTTCAATTTTGGGAGAAACTCTAACCAGGATTGATAAATTCTGATGGTAAGAAATCAGTCCACCTGTGTTTGGCAAGGTTTCCTGTTTCTTAAAGATGAAAGTTTAGCAGATGTATTTCTGCCATAAATTACAATGCTCAGAATGACTTTGTAGTAATGTTTTGTGGAGCAGGTCTTGTTGCTGATAACTTGATTGTGTAACTAGGGGACAGAGTTTGCATCTTGGTAGCATGAGGATGTTTCTAAGTCTGTAGCCATTTTAAACTAAGAAGAGGTCCTCCTATACAATGAGGTCTGTCCATAAAGTATCCATCCACATAATATGAAAAATAGAGAAATTTATTGAAAAAGATGCAAGATATGAGAAACATTATACATATGAAAATACGTACAGTCCTTTTCAAAGTGCTTACCTTGGGACCTCACACAGTTCTCCCATTTGCCATCAGCTACCCTGTTGTATTTTCTTGGATCTCATCAAGGGTTTGAAGTATCCTCCATTTCAAAGGTGATTTTAGTTTTGGGGAAAGCCAGAAGTTGTAGGGTGCCAAATCTGGGCTACAGGGAGGCTGAGTCACCTGGATGATTTGATTTTTTGACAAAACTCTGCATGAGACATGATGTATGAGCAAGCATGTTATTGGCGATAAAGCTACCAATCACCAGGTGCCCATAGCTGTGGCCTTCTGAATCACCCAATAGTTTCTGTGGAGGAATGTTCAAGCTTGACGCAAAATTTGTTGCATATTCTTTGCTCTACTTGCTCAGTCATCTTGAATGCAACAGCCACACAGTCACTCAACAGCACTTACCACCCCAACTTACTAGTACAGTGAAGTTGTCTTTGTTCACACATGCACATTCTGGTTTACTCTTCTCAGCTGCTAGGTTACAATGATGTTGTACAAACTGTTCTTGTTATACTGAAAATGGGTGGACTTTTTCCAGACAAACTTCATATATCAAGTTGCCAATGAATTGATGTCAGTCTTTAGCCCAATTTCCAGGGCAAAGCAAAAAGTGTCTGTTTAGGACAAGTCTTTTTCTCTCTCTCTTTCTAAAGATATTTGTTTATTTTTTAGAGAAAAGGGAAGGGAAGGAGAAAGAAAGGGAAAGAAACATCAATGTGAGAGAGAAATATTTATTAGTTGCCTCTTGCACACCCCCAACTGGAGAACTGGCTTGCAACCCAGGCATGTGCCCTGACCAGGAATCAAACTTGTGAACAGGCAGGTGCTCAATCCACTGAGCCACACCAGCCAGGGCTCACAACTCTTTCTGTGCAGTCATAGCATGGGGGATTCTACATACAATATATATTTTAATGTTTGCAATGTTAGGCATGTAGGAAAAAATCAGATAAATTACCAAAGAAAAGTCTGTACCTAATCGGTGTTATCAAGGCTATAAAAAATGCTGCAGTGCTGATAAAGCTAACATTACTGCAGTTAAGGTTGCAGATGTTGCTGATAAATACATTATAGCTCTCTATACAAAAGACTTGTGACCTTTTAACAAGCCTCCTATTACAGAAATTTAAATCGGCATTTTGAAATTAGTAGCCACTAGCTATTTAAATAACTTAATTAAATTAAATATTAGTAGCTCAGTTGCATTACCACATTTCCAGCACTCAATTATTTTAAAGTCGATTCTCCTATAGTTCTTCACATACATACAATGTGTGTTTTTATATGGGTATACTTGAATGAATTTTGATAAAGGAATACACCGTGTAACCACTGCCCAGAACAAGATCAAGCACCTATTCACTACTTCACAACATGCGCTCAGGGTAGTGGTGTGCCCAAGTCAGCTGGTACCAGCTTATCAGGACCGATTTATAACACTTCAGGAATTTTACAAACATTCTTAAACAGGGCTAATATTAAATTAAATTACATAAACTTATAATTATAAAAGTTATATACTTTTAAAGGGAATAGCCTAAATTCAGCAATTCCTAGTTATTTTACTACAGCTTATCATTCATTATCTATGGTATTGAGGTGATTCACATCTATTGTATTTGTATGGAGGAAATACATATAATATGCCACTGTGCATCTCTTTTTAACTGTCATCATATTGGCAGCTTTAAATTAGTGCTGAAACTGATGAAGTTTTGGCTTAATGAATATAGAGAGTGAGTAAAAAGAGGTTTATAGATGTGAGTAAGAAACACAGAGTTTGCTATTATATTATTATTTATTACTATATTATTTATTTGTATTATTTGCAAGCCTACCTTTGCCCTCTCCTGTATTTTACACAAAGGTGCAGTAGTTTAGAGTAGATCACATATTAGATATAATAACAATTAATTTATTGGAAAAAGAGTTAGTAACTCTGTCTGTCTAGCTATGGATGGATTACAATTATAGGTTGCCAACCAACAGAAGAATTCAGTGAGCCTCAGCAAAAGCATTTGGTTGGCTCTATGAAAGATCATTGTAGATTCATCATGTCCAAATGTTGTTATGATTTTTATATCAGTAAAATGTATAATAAACATATACACATATGTATGCATTTTTTAAAAGATTTTATTAGTTTATTTTTAGAGAGGGAAAGAGAGGGAGAGAAACATCAATGTGTGGTTCCCTAGTGGAGACCAGGCATGTGCCCTGAATGGGAATTGAAGCCACGACTCTTTGGTTCGCAGACTGGCACTCAGTCCACTGAGCCACACCAGCCAGGAGTGTATGCATATTTTGAATGGCAAAAATTTACCAGAAAATCACAGCTTATGTCTTCTCATATCTCCCAACCATAGATATAGCCACTTTCTGAATTCTATCATCATTGATGAATTTTGCCTGTTCTTGGACATAAAAATATTCAGTGTGTTTGAGTGTGTGTCTGTCTATGCCTTTGTCTGGTTTAATTCACTCAACACTTTAAATATTCATCCATATTGTAGTGAGTATTTGGGATTTGTTTCTTTCCATTGCTGAAAAGTTTATCACATAAATGTGTCTCCTGTTGATGACATTGGTATGGTTTTCAGTTTTTAGCTACTGTGAATGGTGTTGCTGCTATGAATATTTTGTAAATATAGAATGGAATTTTAATATAATTGATAAATTAGTCCTATATTTTACCTAGAAAACTAAAACACAGTAAGGATGATGTAAAGAACACAGAAGGGAAGATGCTCACTTATTGAAATACAAAGGTATATACCTGAGTGAATAACAATGGCAAAAAGTCATATATATGTATATCACAAAGGTGTTTTTAAGATTTTATTTATTTATTTTTAGAGAGGGAAGAGAGGGAGATAGAGAGAGAGAGAGAAATATCAATGTGCAGTTGCTGGGTGTTATGGCCTACAACCCAGGCATGTACCCTGGCTGGGAATCGAACCTGTGACACTTTGGTTCGCAGCCCGCACTCAATCCACTGAGCTACGCCAGCCAGGTATGTCACAAAGTTTTTACTATTACTATCCACAGTAAAAAAAATGTATATATATATATGTATATAATATGTGTATATGCATATATGTATATTATATATGTATATACATATATACCTGTGTGTGTATATAATGTTAGGACAACTGGCTATTTTTTAAGTAAGAGGATAAGTTAGATCGCTAACTCATGTGATATGTATAAATAAATTTCATAAATCAAAAATATTTTTAAAAACAAAATGAGGGATAAAGTCTTACACTTCAAAATAAACAGACAATAAAGAACTGTACTGTTTTACTTTTGGCTCAGATCAAAAAGAGTGTGCTGGTTCCTCTCTGCGCAGGAGCTTGGAAGGTGGTGCACATACGTGTTTGGTGTCATTGTTGCAAGTCAATGTTCTTGAGACAGAAATTTCGCAAGCAGCAGGACTTTCAATGTTAAACAGCTTAGAAAAGATAGAAAGAGAAACAATACCAAACTCTGATTTCATGTCTAATACATAATGCAGCCGGGGAATGAACTGGCAGTACTCATGTGGCCTGTCATAGCAGGCAATCCTCTAAAGATATTGGAGAATTTAAAATAGGACATTGGTTGAGGAATCAGAATAGGTGTCTTGTAGTCACAGATCTAAAAGTCTAGGAAAGAGCCTGACTGGCATAGCTCAATGGATTGAGAGCGGACTGTGAAACCAAGCATCACAGGTTCGATTCCCAGTAGGGCACATGCCTGGGTTGCAGGCCACAGCCCCCAGCAACCTCACATTGATGTTTCTCTCTCTCTCTCTTTCTCCCTCCCTTCCCTCTCCAAAAATAAATAAATGAATAAATCTTAAAAAATAAAAGTCTAGGAAAGTCACGAGTGTGTGTGTGTGTGTGTGTGTGTGTGTGAGAGAGAGAGAGAGACGTCAGGGTTCCTGGGCCCGATGTTCTGAGAGACTTTTGCAATGTCATTTTGAAGAATTAGTTCTCCAGCTCCTTGTTTTTTCTCACTAGACAGTCATGAAAGACATGTTCTGTTACCTGGAAAAGGAGGCATTTGGTTACTAGTGTTAGTCCTTTTAAAAGAAATATTATTATTTTTTAAAAAATTGCCTCTACTTTTTTCTTAATTTTTTTATAATTCTACTACTAACCTTCACCAAATTTGAAAATAAAACATATATTATTTAAATTTAACTATATGACATTTATATTATTATGTAAGTTTCTAATATTTTGAAAAAAATATATTAAAGTTTTACCAAAGGAAATACCCTGAGATTACCAATGTACAATGCACATAAGAACAAAGCAATATCATAAACTTTAGATACATATACCCAACAGTAAATTAAAAAGTAGCTGTCATTAATATTGTAATGATTTAATGCTACAATGAACTACTAGCAATAGTGTGATTATATAATTTCCCTTGCAACCTAGAATCACACTGAGAAAGAAAGAATAAACTATTAGTATTGTAACTTTACAAGAAAAATAAGTGTGCATTAAAATTTCCCTGAGCAAACCAGAATGTGTATTCATACTAGAAATAGAAAGGAAGATACTACTTCTTTGCGATCAATTAATCATCAGAGAGCCTTATTTGAGAATAATGGATATATTTAGTGGGTAAATTATATTGGTCTTAGTCAGAGATGACTCCCTTTTCAAGTGGATTTTGATCCAGGCTTCAATATTTTCATCAGAGTGGGGGAGCAATCACAGGGATCATGAAAGCAGTCACATGATGGATTATAAGGGCATGTGGCTTTCTAGAATCTCACTCTCTTATATGCTACTAAACTGAGATATAAATGAAGGGAAAACCAACAAAATGTAGATTTTGCTGTCATCTATATAGGAAAGATCCAAAATGGCTTACACAAAGAGTGGAGGAATCCCATAATTGAAATATGCAAGGATAGAACAATTTTCATGTAGGCAGAAATGGAAGTCAAATGAGGTCACAAAGATTCATCTCTTGGTTCTGTCTTTTGAGTTAGTTCTCTATTTTCACAGCCTCAGTGAGGTGCCCCAATTTTCCATACCTTACAGTCCACATCCATCAAGAAAAATATACATTTCAGCAAAGACTTGACATTCCTAGGTATATTTTAACTTGTCTTGATTGGATTACCTATCAGGAAGTCTGAGTGAACGAAATGTATGATTGGCATAACTCGAGGCTGAGTGCTTCACACAGGTTGCTTGTGTTGAAATTAGCTTGCACAAAATGCTTAGACCTAGATTTGAGGAGGAATATTCTCGAAAGTAAAATTAGAGTCTGTTCCAGAGTCAAGTCAATGCCAAAACTATCAGTGTGTAGTACCATTAATTTCTCTGTTTTCTCAATTTCTAGTTTTTCCTCACTCATATTTCTAATCTCTATATTATTTTTCACTTGCTTCCTATTATTCAGTTAACTCCCTACTATGGTATTTAATATACAATTTACTCTCTGAAGGAAATATGGCAGAGAGGACAGGAGTGGCCTCAAGTTCACCAAGATTGCACTGGGAATGCAAATCCTCTTGTTAACTACGTGACCAGGAACAAGAAATTCTGTCTCTGTGTGCCTCCATTGTATCGTCTGCAAAAGGCAACACTCATGGATGTTTTAAAAAGTACTGTGAGGACTAAAAATAATTAATATAAGAAAAGGAGCTTGGTGCCCTAAATAGATGGCTAAGGTGAATAGATGGCTAAGGTGTCAGGAAAAAGCAATGCTCTATTTCACAGGTTTTTAAGGAACCATGTGGTGATCATGAAAGAAAGCAATTTAAAAAAACTTTACTTGAACAATAATTAAAATAAAATTATTAAAAAAACTTTACACTTTGCACTTGTAATACACTTCAAAGTATGGCTCTTATGTTAAAAAATTATAAAATGTTAACCTTCTTTTTTAATTTTTTAGCAACAGTTCAGCCCTTGATTAAAATTTTAAAATCTCATTTGATTAGTTATTGGTATATGAGACAGGAAAAAGTAATGTTTGAAGTAGTAAAAGGCACTTTTTTTCTTTTGTGTTATTTAACAGAATTCTTAAGCAATCAACTTTGAAAATGATCATTTATTTCTATTGTCTTGTAAACTAATGTTACTTTATAAAATTTCCCATTTATGATGATTCAGCATCATCCAAAATACAGTTTACCTCCACCTTAAGATCTTCTTTTGCCAGGTGCGTATTGTTTGGTTGTATCAATTCAAAATACTCTAAAAACACTCACATTTTTATGTTCAGAGTTTTCCTCTTTTTTACGGTCACAGTGCAATGTGTTAGAAATGAAAACTTTAATTATTCTGTACCAAGTAATGCACATGATTCTAATTTTAGAGACTGGCCTGAGTACCTAACCTGTTCACTATTCATGCATTTTAAAATTGAAGAAAGGTAGAGCTACAACTGTCTTATCAGTACAAAATTATTTATCCTTACCTGAATTAAAATGCTAATTTGGTGATGACTCAGGCTGGGTGTAATCACCACTAGTGGATGGTCATGCAAATGTACAGTGGGCAGTTCTCTGCATGTGAGCACACATGTGGACCTGGTACTCTTAGCACTATTAAAAAAATAAGATAATTCTTAAATCACTTAAGTACATGGCTCAACTTCTTCCTTGTTAATATGGTTTCATACTAAGCAATCAGAATTTGCACATCAGCCATTGTTTAAAACTACCCGAGCCACAAGCTTTACAGGTTTGGCTGATTGTTAATCACGCCAAGTCAGCTTGCAAACTGTGTAGTGAGTGGTTATGCAGACTTGATAGCTACTTGTTGAGGTGAATGTGCTTCAGCTTTCAGAGGTGAAGGAGAAATTTAGAGAGTAATAAAACACCATATAACTAAATTGCACGCAAACTAAAATCTTCATTATGCTTTGATATACATATACATATGTGTGTGTGTATGTGTATGATCTTGTTCACTGTTCTATCAACAGTGACTGAACAGTTCTGGCATGTAGTAGGTGCTAAATAATTATTTGATAAATAATGGAAATTTCCAAACACGTATTTAATCTAAACTCCTGATGGCAAAGAGGCTCTGGGGGCTGATGTGGTGAGTATGACTTGTTCCTTGAGTTAGGGGAGTTTGAGGGGAAATGTTATACATAGTTAGATACACAGATCAGATGTAAGAGAGGTGAACCTGACTACTTCTGTCAAGAAAGTCTATCAAGTAATATAAATTTCACATTCATGATATTTTTAAAAATCTAACATTATTCATCTAACTCTACTTTCAGCCTATTGTATTTTCCAAAGTTTCAATATTGTTTGTTTAGTCAGTGTATTAGTCAGGATTTTCCAGAGAAATGGATGAGAGAGAGGGAGGAAATGAGAGAGAAACAGAAAGACTGAGAGAGAGAAGAGAAAGGGGAAGAAAGAAAGTACACATTATTTATTATAGGAATTGGCCGTTGTGGGTACAGTCACTGAGAAGTTTCATGATATATACTATGCACACTAGAGAACCAGGAAAGCTCACTGTTATAATTTAGTCTAAGATGGAAGTTGTGTGAACTGTGTGGGGCTGATTTTGTTAATTTCCATTCAAATTCTAAAGGCCTACTAACCAGGAGCTCTAATGTTGAAGGTAGAAAAAGATAGGTCCCAGCTCAAATAGAATGAGAGCAAATGTACTCTTCCATGTTTTTTTGTTCTCTCAGGTCCCTCAGTAGATTGGATGCAAACCATTTTACTTAAGTTCATTAGTTCAAATGTTAATCTTTTCCAGAAATACTTTTGGACACATCCAGAAATGTTTAGGAGCTATTTGGGCTCCTAAATCAGCTAAATTGATACACAAAATTAACTATCACAGGCAGTACCTCTGTTATAAATCTAATAAGTCAGCAGTTTAAGGACACTGATTTTTAAAATAATTTAACATATAAATAATATTTGATTATTAAATATGATGAAAGATTTATTTATCTGTAGCTATAAATGACTACAACAGAAGCTTCTTCAAAAGTGTCTAAATTATCATTTTAGCTTATGTTAATTACAGCATCATTTGATATTAAGCAGAAAGAAAAGGCCTAAAGAGACCACACATAAACTGATCTTGGACCTACAAAACCATTCTCATTTTGGTGCAGAGCCTGCACCAGTATTGAAGTAACTGTCAAAATAAGCTAAGAGAGAATACTGCCTCAGATAGCTGCTTAAAAATCCAGCCCTCCAGACGATGGTGTTTGGTCTCAGCATCAGCTAGGTGACTTCAGGGAAATATCCTTGAAAAGTAAATGCAGATTTTACTTATCCCTCTACTGATGCAAAGCTGGATCACAACTCAACATATAAAGTGACTGTATGATTTTTTTAGGCTACCTAAATTTGGTAGATTTATTTAACTTGTGGGGAGGCTAAAATCTAAAGGAAAAAAATAGCTGAGCCACTTTAGTGTGCAAAATTTGTATTTAGCTTTGTTTTATTTGGTCATGAGGTTTCCCTCAAGTGTGGGAGAGAATGTGTCATGTCAAAATTAGGGAGGTGAGTCACCAGTATGTACCCAGTATTCTTAACATGTGCTTGCCTGTTTGTGTGTGTAAGCAATTAAGATGGAAAGAACACTGAATCTTATTAGTGATAATAGGAAATAACTGAAATTTAAAAGCAAGAATATACTTATTGCCTTAGAAAAGAAGTTTAGGATTTTGCTGTTGTGTTACATTAATTATTAGATTAAAGTGTTAATATTTACTACAAACATGTCAATAGAAAAATCACTCATTTTATATTTAAAAAACAGGTGTGTGTGTGTGTGTGTGTGTGTATACACACACACATATATAACCTATTTGTTTCTCAAAGAGAATCTGTAATTAAATAATTACATGTCGGCACTAGTGGCTATAATTGTTTCTAGTGACCTCTGCTTTGTGCACCTTTGCTTTCCAGGGACCAGCAGATCTTCTAAAGGAATGCCTTAATTGCTTTAACTGAGGTTTCTAAGTAGTCTATGCTTATATTCTCTCAGATGTTTGCTTTACTTTATTGAATGAGCTTTGAAAATAGTATTTCACATAATAAATGAAAATTTATTATATTTTTTACTATAAGTAAATTTTCAAGGCAGTTTTTTAAAAAATATATTATTTTCGTGTTTCTTTATACCTTATATTGATTTTGAAATTCTATTCTTTTTTAAAAGATTTTATTTATTTATTTTAGAGAGAGGAAGGGAGAGAAACATCAACGTGTGGTTGCCTCTCTCACGTCACCTACTGAGGACCTGGCCCACAGGCCAGGCATGTGCCCTGACTGGGAATCCAACCAGCAACTCTGAATCAAAGGCTGGTGCTCAATCCACTGAGCCATACCAGCTAGGGCTGAAATTCTACTCTTTAACATTGGTTCTGAATTGTTTTCTTGCTTGGGAATTAAGATGAGAGAATATCTGAGGTCTGGTCTTCCAATAAACTTCTCTACCCAGAGAGAGAACAGACAAAGGCTTATAAAACAGAAGAAAACTATTTTCTATATGATATCCATTGGTGTCATAGTTCCAAAAATCATTGAGATGATTTAATACAAGGACAGTTATTTGCAAAGAACAATTGAATAATTTGGGAGTAGACAGGATTTTTTTTTTAGAGTGGACAATTTTGAGTTCACTGATTTGTTTATCCTTCAGCTCTGTGACATTAAACAATAGTTTAATTTTTCTGAACTTTAGTTTTCTTACCACATAAAATTTGGATAGCATAGTACCCACCTCACAGAATTGTAAAAATTTAAAAATCAAAGATGATTCATGCTTAACATGACTACCTCAATCTGAGAGCTGAATAAACATTTTCTGTTACCATAGTTACACAATGATCCCGTGAAGCAAATGTTGAGGTCTATGAAAAGATGTGCATTTGTTTTTTTTTAAGATTTTATTTATGTATTTTTTTAGAGGGGAGAAAGAGAGGGAGAGAAACATCAATGTGTGGTTGCCTCTCACATGGCCCCCACTGGGGACCTGGCTTGCAACCCAGGCATGTGCCCTGACAGGGAATCAAACTGGGGACCCTTTGGTTTGCAGCCCGTGCTCAATCCACTGAGCTATGCCAGCCAGGGCAGACATGCACTTCTGACTCAGTTTACTCTCTGGAGCTGGAATCTTATCAGCTTTTCATACACTTGTACTTTCTGGAGCTAGTTGCTGGGACTTCTAGATCTTAAATTGATCCCTCTCCATTGTAATCCTTACTTAACAAAATTTTATGCTAGCAAAGTATAAATAGAATGAATATCACTGGTAGTCTTTTTCACAAATTACTCACTGAATGTATCAACAATACACTTAGAAGTATTAAAGGATAAATACCTTTCCAAACTACCAGTAATTTCTCTGAGAGTCAAAGAAGGGTTTTAATATTTAAATGTATTGAATTTTACCAATCAACTCACATTTTCTTTTGGTACTTTTTCTAATTCTAATTCAAGGACATGTTTATTAATTTTAGAGAGAGGGGAGAGAGGGAAAGAGAGAAATATTGATCAGTTGCCTTTTGCATGCACCCTGACTAGGGGCTGAACCCAAAACCTAGGTGTGAGCCCTGACCACGAAATGAACCAGTAACCTTTTTGGGCCATACTCCAACCAACTGAGCCACACTGGCCAGGGCCCAATGAACTCACTTTTAAAGGGAGCCACAGCATAAAACAACAGACTTTTAAAATGAGCAGCTTTGAGTAGAACTCCATTGGCCTCAATTAAGAACATTATTTTTTTGTTTCTGAAAATTATTGAATAGATGTAGACCCCATCCTATCTCAAGCCATACTCTGAAGTGAATGTCAGATTTCCTGGCATCATTTTTGACATATCCAGTCTTTTTGAAGAAATATGTATCTCTGTCTATTCAGTGAGAAAGACACTGGTACATCGTGGCTCCTAACTCTGTCACCTGCAATCATCTTCTAACCAGAATAGTGATTCTGGGGTAACAGAAAGAACAGATATCTGAGCAGGGAAGCCTTCACTTTTAATACTTCCTGCTGGCATTGCCACTTAGATTCTGCCATTGGCAAGTCAAATAGCTACCTTTTTGTATATTGTTCTCATCTTAAGAATATGGATAAAAATAGGACTTACCACATAGCATTGTTGTAAGAATGCAATTATTAAATGTACGTACTCCTGACACATTAGAAGAGCTCAATAAGTAATACTATTGCTATCATAATATTAACAATAATCGATAATCAAGGGATCAGCTGCCATCCCAAGACTGAGGAACTAAGTGGAAGTGGTGGCAATGATGAATTTGGAGGTTTAGAAAAAAAGTTCCGTAGAGCTGATACTCATCTCTTTGAAAGAGGGAGCCACTTGATGTTTCTGTTTCAGAAAGGTGGCCTCGGGGAATAGAACCCAGACCTGTTAGGGGGACACTCAGGGAGGGGTGATGCTGGTGTCTGGAACGAGTGTGACTGGACTGGGTCTATGAGGGTTGGGAAAAATGTTAATGGGAGATATTGGAAATATTGTTAGGGAGGACACCGTGAATGGGAACAAAAGGTAAACAAGGCAAGTGCCCTTTTGTGTCTCTCAGTCTTGCCATCTCCCTACCCTCTCCCCACTGCAGATGGGGGCTATTGAGAACAATGTGGTTTGTGGAGTTCCAGCTCTAGCATCACAAAGAAATGTATGATAGTGTTTGCAGCAGGAAGGCAAGAGCTTAGTTACCAGTACATGCTGTATTGGCCTTAGGCTTGTAATACAAAATAGTGTTTATAGTTGGTGTTATTTCCAAGTGATAGTGACTTTCAGTGAGATAAATTATGAAATTCTGTACTCATCAAGAAAAAGTATTTTTTCTCTGTAAAAGACAGTATTTTATTTTTTCTTTATTTTTATTGTTAACTCTAAAAAGTATTTTAAACATAAACAATATGTGGGCGATGGAAAGAAGCAAAGCATACCCTTCATTTGCTGCCCCGGCTATAGCAGCCACAAATCCTGACAAAAGTACAGACGTCCCTGTGGCTGACTTTTACTCCCTCTGTCCTTGGGGTAGGTGATTATGGCTCTGAGTACCTCCAGGCATCAGTAGTTCCCCACAGCTAAGTCGAAAGTGAAAGTGGCAGCAGCCCCTGGCAAATGTGGCCTCCAGAAACTGTGTCTGTTGGTAGCTTTTATCTCTTCAGAACTTCTCTGTTCTCAGGTGAGCAGAAGTCTCAGGTGTAGTCAGCATTTACTCTAGGAAAGAACTCACTTCATATTGTTGGTTGAAATTTCTAGTGACACCTGTAATACCGTAAAACCTTTCAAGGAAATGACTAAAAGCAGTTGATGTCCAGTTTTTCTGTCATGGTGGGTCACAAAACTTGTAACACTTTTGAGGGGCAGCAGAGAAAAAACCTAACCTTTTATCATGCCCACTAAAGATACTGAAGAACACACAAACAAACCTATCTATTAAAATTATCATTGAAAAGACATTTTTCCACCAAAGAAGTTGGAAAGTCATAATATCCATTACCAAAGAAAAAGTCCAATAAAGATTAAATTAACAAAATAAATTAAATTAAAAAAGAAAGTCATAATCTAAGATGAAAGATTTTTCAAATGAATATATTTAGTTTCAGAAGTATCTCATTTCATAGTTATCATTTTCTCTATGTTTCCACCTATTGATGGAATATCATCAATGAACATCAATAATATGTGGCAACAGCTATGTCAGAGCAAAAGTTCCTGGTACTTTTCTCCCTGAATACAAACAATAGATTTTAATCTTTCATGAATGTTCCTGGAACACTTGGAGCTCCACATTTCTTCTCTGGATTACAAGAAAATTCAGGGGGAAAAGTAAATGAGGATAATGATGTACCTTAAATCTCTAATGTTTTTAGAATGATAAATCACTAACAAAACTAGTGTCAAGGAACACAAATAAAGGACACATGAACAAAGCCAAAGAGGGGTAGGACTGAGTGTGGGAGATGGGGATGGCTGGGGTTGGCAGGAGTTGCAGGGGGTGGAAATGGAGACAATCATACTTGAACAACAATAAAAAAAGAGAAAAAAATAAAAACAGGCTAGTCTGGAAAAGGCAAGCATCATGTAGATGGTGAAGCAGAGGTTTGAGAATTAGACCATAGCTACTAGAAAGTTATTTCTGTAAGTTAATCATTAGACTGCAATCCAACAGCCTAATATACATATTGTCTTTTCTAAGCTTTAAAAATTGAAGTAGACATACAAAGTGGCCTTTTGGACCACAACTCTCGCCCTTCTTCTTAATGTAACCACTATTCTGACTGCTAACAGCATAGAATAGTTTCTGTGGGAGGCTGCTCTGCGTGGTGTGGGCCCAGCTCCCACTTGGAGATGCACAGGATCCACGCCCATGGATGGGTTTTCCCATGGTGAATCAGGCCTGTAATGTACCTAGGCTGCTATGACTCTTGCTTTTTACTAAAACTCCCTCACCCTGAATTGAGGACATTTACTGCAAAGCAACTCCTAAAAACCAAGCTAAACCTCCCAAAGATGAGTGTAACTGGTCCAACTACTTTTGCCTTTTCATTTGCAAATATCCCTCTTCTGTGATGTACTAGCATCCTCTCTTTTGTTTTCTGTATAAGGTAACCACCTAAAGCGAACCTGTGCATAGTTAAGGAGAACCTTCTTGTAATGTGCCCAGTAAGACAATAAAAGCTCATTGGAGCAAGGGCCAGGGCTTTTGCTCCCCTTGAGAGAAAAGCCATGATGTCCCTTTTCCTCCATTGGATTTGATAATCCATGTGAATGTTTCATTTTCATCCATAATGACATGGACCCCACGAGCCCCCACAAGCTGGGGTCCACATCAGTTTTTGCCTCTTGTTTAAATAAATGAAACAATAGAAAAAAATCACTAGCAAAACATTCTGCTATATTGCTTGAGGCTTTTGATTTTTTATTTTGTTTTTGTTTCTCATTTGCAAGTAACAGAAAGACAACAACTCCAGCTAGTTCACACAACTAAAGCAGTTAGCAGTTGAACTGGTTGGGGAATGGCTAAAGTTAATGATTCAGATCATATAATACTTATATGATTTTATATTCATAAGATACAATCATGCTTCTGATTTTATATTTGCTTCTAGGTTCTGCATGATTTTGCTACATGATGGTTAGTTTTATGTATCAACCTGACTAGGTCACAGGATGCCAAGATATTTGGTTAACATTATTCTGTTTGTTTGTATGAGAATGTTTTGGATTGTTACAGGGTGCAGCCAAGAGGGGGACCCCAAATAGGCATTTGAAATGGGGTCCAGAACTTAAGGTGTCCAGGAGATTTTAAGATGTCTCCATCCCCCACCCCAGGGTGTGGGTTGGGGGAAGGGACAAATGGAGCAGGGCCATTGAGAGCTGTTTTGCATAGCAACAGCCTTGCAGCTAACCTCTGGGTTGGTCATTTAGCATATCTATGGCCTTTGGCTGGTTGCATGGATATGTTAAGTAGCCGTGATCAGCTCTAAGCCAGGGGAACAGAAGTAACTTCCCCACCCAGACTGGGGAGGGCAGGTCCCCTGAGTTATAGCGCCTGCGTGGGAGCTCAGAGAAGATTGGCTCCAGGACATGGGGCCACGCCTGCCCAGACTCATGATGGCAGCCCAGTAAAGCTAGAAGAACAAGAGTTCTGGCATGTGAAGCCGAGTGTGGGAGGAGTCGGAAATGGGGCTGCAGAGGAAGATTGGCCGCGGGGATTTAAAACCCAGATTTGGCGGCCATTGAGGGAAGAACCAGGCAGACTCGATGGAGTAGAGAGCCATGTACAGCCATTGAGGAGGAGAACCAGGCTGCTTTAAGAAGAAGAGCCATGTGCAGCCCAGAGGAGGAGAGCTATGCACAGCCCTGAGAGAAGGAGAACCGTGCTGCTTTAGGAAGGAGAGCCATGCGCAGCCCTGAGGAGAGAAACCACACGGCCTTGACGGAGTGGATACTCCTGCAGCCCTGAGAGAGGGAGAACCACGCGGCAGCCTTGGAGGAGAGAACCATGCAGTTTTGGCAGAGTGGGGACTCTCCCTTCCTGCAGCCCTGAGAGAGAGAGGACCACAAGCCTGGCAGAGTGGGGACCCCCACAGCTTTAGAAGGGGGAACCACCACCTGGTTTTAGCAGAGATCCCGGTGACTCAGCGGAGGGTGCCGGGAATCCCATTTGAGATCGAGTACTAACTGAGAAGAACCAGAGGACGATTAAACCATGGACTTCTATTTCCTTTCCTGAGATATGGTACTCTGGACTGGGCAAAGGGGGAAGGAAGGAAGGACTGTGTCTGTGTGTGGGTGTTTTAAGGGACTTTGGGATTTTGGTAAAGACATTAGGCCACTACTTTAAGTTAGTATAACATTAAATAAACGTTTCCTTTCCTTTTCACGAATCTCTGGCATTGAGAGACGTCTTTCCCCTGGCGGCGGACATAATGGACCCGGGGCCTTCTTTTAGTAATAGTATATCATCCCAGGCCCCTCCTTGTGTGTTCTGTAACAGGATGACTTTAATAATTCAGTTAATAGACTAAATAAAGAAGATTGCTTTCCCTAATGTGGTAGGTGTCAGTCAATCAGTGGAAGGTCTGAATAGAACAAAGAGGCTGAGCAAGAGGCTATTCCTCTTGAATGATTACTTTAGAGCTGGGATTTTGTGTTTCCCTGCCTGTAGACTCCAGTTGAAACATGATCTGTTAAGCCATCTAGAATTTGCACTCAGAATGCCTCCACTGGGTCTCCTGGTTCTCAGGCCTGCCCTCAAAGCTACACTAGACCAGTACTCTTCCAGGGTTTTTCAGCTTACCAGTCACAGATCTTGAGATTTGTTGGCCTGCGAGTCCTTACAGTTTCTCTCACAGTCTGTCTCTGTTGCTTCCTCTCTCATGTATGTGTATGTTGCTTCAACATGCTATTGGTTTTTGTTCTGTTTTTCTGGAAAACTGATTAATTAATACATGGTGATTTCCTGTGCAAGGAGTAGGGCAGTGATTTTCACATTATGTAGTAAAAATAGCTTTTGATAATTCCAGGCCTACTT
Source organism: Phyllostomus discolor (assembly GCF_004126475.2). Lineage (NCBI taxonomy): Eukaryota > Metazoa > Chordata > Mammalia > Chiroptera > Phyllostomidae > Phyllostomus > Phyllostomus discolor. The sequence goes on from NC_040907.2 coordinate 138,455,219, forward strand.
TCTACCAGTATAACAATCTAGCAGAAAGGATAAAGCTTTCCTGAAATCTTTTGTTCTTTTCTAATCTCATCTCTAGAAGTAGTCATTCCTTTTACTTAATTGGTTCACTTGGTAAAAGAAGATGGGCATTCTAAAATAACGAGTTTAAAATGTCTCACCTGACCAACGGATGCAGCTACAAAAAAATAAGTATAGATAGATAATTGGATTATAGAATTTTTGAGGAGGAACAAGAATTTCCTAATTCCCTTTGCAAAGATTACCATGACACACACTTTTTAAAATCTTCTTTAAATAATTGATGTAGCTATTCCTTTTCATCCCCCATTATTATCACTACAAGAGCACCTTCATAATCTAATAAATCCATAGTTATTAGACTAATACATGTGTGACTTGGTAAGACCTGCCTAATCCAATTCAAGAGATTTAAAAAATATAGAAACACTATTTTTTTATTGGTAAATGTATATGGCTTATAGAAGCACCAAAACATTACATTTAACAGGGTAGTTTTACTTTAGCTCTTTTAATGGCATATCGTTTATTTGCATTGGATGTTGAATTTTGTAATTGGAGATTGAGTGTTCACTGGTTTTGTGTGAATAATTGTTACATATTGTGTCTGTAGTTATAACCAGAAGGCTGTTCTAACAAAAAGAGAATTTGTGAGGATATAAACTAACTTGAAAGCATTAAGTATAAAGAAAAAAAGAAATCATCTGAGAGCTATTTGAAAGAGAAAAAATTACTTATTCTTAGATCAAGATACAGGGGGATAAGTTCAGTTTATGAACCTATTAAAAGATAAGAGAACCATTTAAGCCTCATGAAAAAGTCAGATTAAAGAAAACAGTTACATTTTAACATGTTGAGAGAGGGGTAACTGTATGTTAGCTGCTCAGATAAATAGAGAGTTTATGACCTATCACTAGAATGAAGAAAAATTGAATAAACCTGTAGAAGAGGTCATAAATAACAAAATTAAATATCAAAGAAAGCAGAGGTGAGGGAAATTAAGAAAGAAAACTCACGGTCAAACTTCAGAATGAGATTAAAAGTTAAAGTCATCAAATCCAAAAAGAAGATTTCCTGATAATTGAGCATAATGTCAAGGCTATAGATAATTTAAGGACCTAAATGAGAATTATTTTTCTTTTGTTGCAATGACTTCTTGTGACTCTTAATTAAGTAAGACTTCATTTCTGTGCAGTTTAGCCAGCCTATGCACTGTGTCTTTTCAGAGAGCATGACTGATAAAGAAATGTGAGATAGAAAATACAATTTCAAGTATTATTGCAAAATGGAAGTCCAAACCTATTATAGTATAATGAAATAATGAGAAAGCAAGTATCTTCTAGGAAAGCGATGCATATTTCCAGAATACATTTTCTGATACAGAAATATTATACTTGGTAATTTTCATTTGTGATGTTTTACTTACTATTAGTATGAGTTTTACTTAAATCCATCATGCATATTATTTCTCTTTTATTCTATATTTATAATGTAAGCTAAAAAAAACTTCTCTTTATGTCTTGTGCTTGTGATTTAGTATAAGAGCTAGACAGGGCAGAGTGAAGGACTGAAACCCAGTGAATTTACAGGTGACATGGGTCACTAGAACATTTTTTACACATGTTGAATGAGATGTGAACATGTAAAGAAGAAGAAACAAAAGGTCTAAGGAAGGAAAAATGCAGAAAGACATGAATTTTTACATTTCTAAATTCCAGTAGTACTTCTTATCCATGCAATGTATTATTTTGTCACTAGTCATGTTTGTAATATTGCTAGTTTTTTTTTTTATGTGTATGTGTCTTATTTCTCCATCACAATAATAACCTAGTCAAGAACAAGGACTGACTGTCATATAAATTTTTGCTTTGAAAGCAAGCATAATGTGATGCAGACACCGGCCCACAGTATCCACAGCATTATGGATGAGACACGAGACAAATTCACAGGGACTACTGAGTTCTGTGGAGGAAAAAGGACAGCACGACTACTCTCTCAAGAGGAGAGTGCCCCAACCCTTGCCTTGACAAGCTTTTATTGGCTTTCAATTTGCACAGGAATACAGGTAAAGCTCATTAATCATTGTTAGGCAGTAAGGATCAAACAATAGATAGTATACAAAGAACTATGAGGGCTTATTCTGAGTCAGGGTCTGTTAGCTAAAGGGCTACAAAACTTTGGGAACAAACTCTTTTCCTGCTCAGACCCTTATTTTTTTAATTGAGAGCATTCTTAGCAAAGCAGGTTTCACAGGATTTTATGTATTCTTTCTTAGGCCTGATGGCCTGGGAGCCTGCCCTTTCCAGCACAGGGCTGCATTGCCCTCTGTCATTGTTTCAGGCTTAGGTCAGGCAGCGGAAGTGAGGCAGCCAAGAGATTAGGAGACTTCTTGCAGACAGAATGAGGACTTAGGCTATGTCAAAGCCAAGGGGTGAGGGTCCATCACCCCCCTTTTGCTGTAGTCCCCCAGGTCCTTCCTTGATCATGCCTATCTTAAGTTGTTCCTCTCTTGAGGATTCTTGCCTGTCATTGGCTAATCAATTTAGCACTGGGGGCCAGGCAGAGTGAAGTAAAAGAAGCAGAGGCAGCACCCCTGCCAGGGAGATAAGCTTTGTCTCCTTAGTAGCTTATGGTCTGAAGGTTGCTCACTCAGCCTTAGCCATGGGGCGGGGTGGTTACAGCTTCTGAAACCAGCAGGCCAGTTCCCAACAATAGTGGTTATTGAGAGCTGGGATTTTGAAGCAAGTTTTCCTGGGTTCATATATCGTGGCTCCATCATTTTATAGCTTTGAAATTTAAGGGAAGTTTTATTCTGCCAATGCCTCAGTTTCTTTATCTGTAATAATTGATAATAATAGATCACCCCCACAGAGATACTTTCAATAGTTTATTACATGGTAAGAGCTATATAAATATTATTTACTACCATACCTAGCATTTTGTCATTTTAAGAGAAAATAATAAAGAAGAAAGAAGATCAGTTGTTGAAACCAATGGGATCTTGTAATATAATTCTTAATTAAAGAATAAAACAGGACAATAAATAATTATAGGAAGCAATAGAACATCATAGTTAAGATTTATTTATTTATTTTGCAAATATAGAACCTTGGCCAAGATTATTAACTCTTCTAAACTTCATTTTCTTTATCTGTAAAATGATGAAAATGACACACCAAAACTAATACATTTGTAATTATGCATACATGTGAGTGTGTGTGTGTTCATATGTGTGTGTTTAGCTTAGCACAGTGTCTGGCAAAGTGTAAACATGCATGTAGCACATATTAACTAAGATTAACATTCTTGAGTTAATGGTTTTTCAACACCAGGATTATTGAATTATGGTTTTATCATCATTTGTAGGACCTATCAGTTTATCTAATTGTGTGCCAAGTGCAACACTATTTTCATAATTTATTTTAATAGTGTGAATAGTCCCCAAATGTCAAGAGACAGGGACTTTTAGTAAATTACTTATGATCAGGATCGCCCGCTTCCTTCAGGCCTTCTCATCAAGGCACTCAAGAGGGAGCTTGTTCATTCAGCTCAGGCAGGTCACCCCCTGCTTAAAACCCTCCATGGGTCCTTACTGCTGCATATATAACAGCCTGACACCTCAGTTTCCATGTGGCATGGCCTGGTTGAAAAGAATAAATGTAATATGATTATATCAATAGATGCAGAAAAAGCATTTGATAAGATACAACATCCATTTATGATTAAAACACTTAACACAATGTGTATAAAGGGAAAGTACCTCAACATAATAAGGGCAATATATGACAAACCCTCAGCTAATGTACACAATGGTAAAAATTGAAAGCTTTTCCTCTAAGGTAAGGGACAAGAAAAGGATGTCTGCTTTCACCACTGTTATTCAGCATAGTCCTAAAAGTCCTAGCTGGAACAATCAGGCAAGAGTAGGAAAAAAAGGCTTTCAAATTGGGAAGGAAGAAGTACAATTGTCACTTTTTTCAGATGACATGATTATCATGTAGAAAATCCTAAAGACTCCACTAAAAAAACTATTGGAAACAATAAACAAATACAGTAAAGTTGCAGGATACAAAGTCAATGTACAAAAACCCACTGTATTCCTATATACTAACAATGAAATTTCAGAAAAAGGAATGGGAAAAAAACAATTTATTTTGCAATTACAACAAAAAGAATAAAATATGAATAACTTGAAGGATATGAAGGAACTACACATTGAAAACTACAAGCCTCTTTAAAGAGTTGGAAGAAGAAACAAAGAAATGGAAAAAAAAATATTTCCTGTTAATGGGATGAAAGACTCAACAAGTTAAAAATGTTCATATTAGCCAAAGCAATATAAAGATTTAATGCAATCTCTATAAAAATCCCAATGACATTTTTTTAAAGAATACCAAAAAAGTCGTCAGATTTGTATGGAACCCAGAAAGACCCCAAATAGCCAAAACAATCCTGAGAAAACAGAATGAAGCCAGAAATAGTACTCTACCAGATTACAAATTATATTACAGAGCAATGATAATCAAAACAGCTAAGTATAGGCAGAAAAACAGACACACAGATCAATGGAGAATTAAAAGCCCAGGAATAAACCCCCATGTATACAGGGAAGTAATTTTTGACAAAGTAGCCAAAAACATACAATGGAGAAAAGAAAGCCTCTTCAATAAATGGTGCTGGGAAAATTACAAAGCCACATGCAAAAGAATGAAAGTATTCTACTCTTTGTGCCCATACACAAAAATCAACTCAAAAATTATTTTTATTAATTAAAATTATATCTCCTAACTTTCTTCTTTAATTTTAGTGTAATTACATATAGAATTTGTAAGTAAGTATAACTAGGCATGAGTTTTGACAGTGATTCCAAAAGTGTTTTTTTGTTGTTGTTTGTTTTTTTAAATACAGTCTCTTTTTATTGGAATGTTTAAGCAATTTGGTATTTCTCTTAAGGGCCTTTAGATATCATGAAATGACTGTTTATACTGCATTACATCTTTTTAAAAATATATTTTATTGATTATGCTATTACAGTTGTCCCATTCCCCCCTTCACTCCCCTCCACCCTGTGCACCCCCTCCCACGCACATCCCCCCCTTTAGTCATGTCCATGTGTCGTACTTATAAGTCCTTTAGCTTCTACATTTCCCATACTATTCTTACCCTCCCCCTATCTATTTTCAATGTACAATCTATGCTACTTATTCTCTGTACCTTTTCCCCCTCTCTCCTCCCACTCCCCTGTTGCTAACCCTCCATATGATCTCCATTTCTGTGGCTCTGTTCCTGTTCTAGTTGTTTGCTTAGTTTATTTTGGTTTTGCTTTAGGTGGGGTTGTTAATAATTGTGAGTTTGCTGTCCTTTCATTATACATGTTTTTTTATCTTCTTTTCTTAGATAAGTCCCTTTAACATTTCATAAAATAAGGGCTTGGTGATGATGAACTCCTTTAACTTGACGTTATCTGGGAAGCACTTTATCTGCCCTTCCATTCTAAATGAAAGCTTTGCTGGATAGAGTAATCTGGGATATAGGTCCTTGCCTTTCATGACTCGGAATACTTCTTTCCAGCTCCTTCTTGCCTGTAAGGTCTCTTTTGAGAAATCGGCTTAATAGGAACTCCTTTGTAGGTTACTGTCCCCTTATCTCTTGCTGCTTCTAGGATTCTCTCCTTCAGTTTTACCTTGGCTAATGTAATTATGATGTGCCTTGGTGTGTTTCTTCTTGGGTCCAACTTCTTTGGGACTCTCTGAGCTTCCTGGATTTCTTGGAAGTCTATTTCCTTTGCCAGAATGAGGAAGTTCTCCTTTGTTATTTGTTCAAATACGTGTTCAATATATTGCTTTTCCTCTTCCCCTTCTGGTACACCTATAATTCAGATGTTGGAGCATTTAAAGATGTCCTGGAGGTTCCTAAGCTTCTCCTTATTTTTTTGAGTTCTTATTTCTCCATTCTTTCCTGTTTGGTTGTTTCTTTCTTCCTTCTGGTCCACCCGATTGCTTTGAGTCCTAGTTTCCTTCCCATCACTATTGGTTCCCTGTGCATTTTCCTTCATCTCTTTTATGGTAACCCGCATTTTTTCATCTAATTTGCACCCAAAATAAACCAATTCTGTGAGCTTCCTGATCACCAGTGTTTTGAACTGTGCATCTGATAGATTGGCTATCTCTTGGTAGCTCTAAACGATGAGTCCTGGGGCACTGATCTGTTCTGTTTGAGACATATCTCTCTCTCTTTTATTTTTATTTTTATTTTTTTTTGGTCTGGTTGCTCCTGTTACAGTGAGGGGTGGAGTCTTAGCTGTTCACTAGGGCTGGGCACCCCAGTCACTAGATTGTGACGTTGTATGCGGGGGCAGGGGCAGAGGGGAACAATGGTGGTAGCTCCGCTCTCTGCGGGACCCCAGTCCCCTCTCTGGGATCCTGGGCTGCACATTCTGCCCTGCTCCACAATTGCCGCCCCACTGGGTCTACCAGCTGCCGCTTGCATACTGAGGGTCCACCTGCTGCGATCTTGCGCACCCCAGATGCCTTATGTGCCCCCAGTTGCCTTATGTGCCCAACTTTCTCTGCTCTCCTCACCACAATCTGTGCCATGACCCGTACCTGGCTGCTCCTCTCTGCCCCTCCTACTGGTCTGGATGAACGGGTCTACTTCAACTTCTTGGCTGTCCGACTTCCATTCAGATAAATTCTCTGTCAGTTCTGGGTGTTATTCTGCCTCTAAATTGTTGTTGTTCTCATCTTGGTTGTACGTGGAGGTACAGTGCATCCACCTGTGCCTCCATCTTGGTTGGAAGTCCCAAAAAGTGTTTTTGATACAAAAGGTGGTTTAAAAACACAACGAAAGTAAATTACCATATTGTATTATAGATTCACATAAAAGTAGTTTTTCTAAATTCTGTATCCTTCTCTATTTTATTAGTGCTTACTATATGGGGATATTGATTATCTACAATATTAATATAGGGCACTCCAGAATTTCTGACCTAACTCTGTGAAGCAAAGAGGTTTCTGTGCAACTTGTTATAATTACATTCTACTCTCTAAAATGTGCAGTATGCCCAGGTTGAAGGAGATTTTCCTCAAAGTAGCAAATAAATTTTTAAGAATGTATCTAAATATTACAAGGAAAATTTATCTTTTAAAAAGTGTATTAAAGTTACAAAAAAAGAGTGTAGTTATTGTCAGAGGATGAATAGTAAAATCAATCTATGCAGGCTTTTTTATATCTATTTTTTCATCTGTATTAATTTATATAATGCAATGAAAATATATGTGTGTGTATGTACATGTATATGTGCATAGGTTTGTGTGTGTGCATACAGGGTGGGACAAAAGTAGGTGTGCTCACAACTGTACATCTTATGTGTGTGTGTGTGTATATATATATATATATATATATATATGGAGAGAGAGAGAGCAAGAGAGAGAGAATGAGAGAAGTTTATAAAACTTCATTTATGTAATACACAGTTGATTTTCTTTGCTTTTTACCAATAAAAATGACTAGTGAAAAAAAGCAAGCAAAACCTTAATATTTAGATCAGGAAATCCCTGTTATCAAGATCAGTTATGTGTTACAGTATGATCCCTTTGCATCCATCTTTGAAACTGCCACATTTCAGTATTAGAAACACTGAAAACTTTACCAAAGTTGGGAAAGGGTGTTAAAGGAAGGTGTGACTCTTCATATAGCACATGCTACTGTGAAACATCCTTCCCGGGAATTTAATAACTATTCAAAGAGAGGAATCTTTGTTTTGTACCTAAGTGAGTATATATGAGATACATATCTTTTCTTCTAGCCCACTGTAAGTGAATTTCTCCTGTGTAGTGTCAATCTCTTTCTCTTATAAATAGTATCATAACATAGGCCAGCTGATGAGAGGCACTAACAAAAACCCAGGGGTTTTTGCTACCGAAGAGACAGAGGAGGGTTCAAAACTACAGTCTTATCTTTGAAAGAGTGGTATTTCAACCTAGGTGTGCTGAGTGGGGTGAGCTAGCCAATAAAGAGAGGTGTTTACTCCACGTTCATTTCCTTCTCATTCCTCAGAGAGTGAAATGAATATCCAAAGGCCATTTCAATTAAGGAAGAAACACAGTCCCTTTATCCTATTAAGATAACATGACGATTGGATAAACATTTAGATAAACGTTTATAAGACACATGACTATTGGGTAAACATTTCTTTGAAGGGAGAACATAATTTAAAGTATATTCTACTCTTCTTAAGAATTTTTCTCAGTATCCCAAAACATTTGGGATTTGCAGTGATATGCTGTCTTATTCAAAAACACTGTTATCCTGTAAAGTGCCAAAAATAGGCAAAAAAAAAAAATGCAGTATGTGTCCCATGAAAATTGTTCCGGAAAGTTGTGGTTAAAGGTGCAGATGTTCACCTGTGTCTTGAGAGCACTTTTCTTACACTTACCAGGATTTCAAAGGCAGTATAAGAAATGAGCCTGCTTAAAAGTACTGCTTATTAAGGGATCCTGTGACAATAATTAGCCACCTGATCTCATCTTTACTGTTACAAATGTGCTATAAAATGGCATGATGATTCCCATTTGAAAAAGGATTAAACTAAAACTAAAGGAGATGGAACAGCATGGGTAAACCACATCTTTAGTAAATAGTGGAGCAGTGATTTGAATCCAGACCTGCTACCAAACTAGACACTCCTGTAGTCACATCATTTAGTTTTCCAATACTGCATTCCTGAGGCAACAGGTGTAAAGGCATCTCAACTGATGAGGGATGCTAGAAAATGTAAAAAGAAAAATGTGTGTTCAGATACTTGGAACATTATATTCATTAGACAGGAAGTGTTCATTAACTTAGAGGAGATAAGTGATGTCTAAGTGAATAATATTTGTAGCTGTACGTGTACCTGGATAAATGCTGATAGAAAAGTCGATAAAAAGTGAGACTGAGCATGCAAAAATGCATTTACCTAGAGCTAACAGGATATGCCACAAAAATAAAGAATGTAGTCTTAAGCTATAATGAAGATGTAATGTTCAGGGGTGAGTGAAAAATTACAGTTTCTGATCTCTGAGCTGTTAAGGACAAGACTGGATCAAAACAACCACAATGACCAAAAAAACAATAATATATCTATTATGTTCACTAGTTAATACATTTGGCTCAAATGTGACACTATAAAATTCAATTAAAAAAAACTGTTGGAGGAGGAATATTGCACAAGACATCTGTCAAAACTGGTTTATCAAGTGACATTAAAAGCAAATGACTGCATCCAATTTGCATTTCTATTAATGACAAATATAATAAGAATTTAGTTTGATTTTATAATTGGGTCAACTACTTTATAAAGAGTAATGCCTGTTATCTACCATATCAAACCTTGTGCTAAGGCACTGAAAAAGTTTCAAACATCTTATTGGTCTCAGTGATAGATGATAAATTATTTTTCTCTTAAATTTTTTGAACTTTATCTAAATGTGCAGGCATTTCCTACCATCTAAACCAAATGATGTAATATTTTATTGGCATAGAGATAATATCCTCAGTTTATACATAATAGTTAACATAACATTAGGCCACTTATTAAATTATTAAATGAAATCTTTCTCTTACTAGTTCATGTTTACTTATGCTTAAATGTAGCTAGAAGTTAATTTCTAAAGGTTTTAGATGATGCTTATTTTCATCTATAGCTCTTGTCTCTTGCACTTACTATGTGCCAGATACTGGTCAAACTGCTTTACATATTTTTTATTGAATCAAAACTTACATATAATAAAAAATTACCCTTTCTTAACAGTGTGTTGCACTTTCCATGTGTATGCCCTAGATGAGTTCTCTTGTGAGCATAAACCCCCCAAAGCACCACTTAGATTGAAACCAGAAAAGTCAACAGTCATGCTGCCTGTCACTACCAGAACCAATAAGTAGAGACAAATATTGAATCTTTATGGGCACTTTATGCAGATGTAGGCTATCTGAGAATGCAGTGGGTTATGTACTCTAACAACTGTCCTAAAATCTCATCTCAAGCCTACCTTTTTATAAGGAGAGGGATAGAGTGAGCAAGGGGTTTGGGCAAAAGGTTAATAAGATTAGAGTTGCAGTATAGCAGTGATTTTCCTAGTATTTTCTTACGTGCTGATCAACAATTCTTTATCTGCCTCACCTGCCTTCCCTCCCTGGAACACAATGTCTCAGATATCATTCCCAGGGCTTGCAGACCCCCTGGGGCACAAAGGTTAAATCTTTTGTCCAATGCCTGGAGTCTGGCATTCCACTTCCTGGAGTAACAGCTTTCTACTTAAGCCTATCAATCAAGGCTGCTGATTCTTTTAAGAATGTAGAATTATCAGCATATTTATTAAAAGCAGATACCATAAAGCTTTGGAAAATTGTCTCAGGGTGACTAATATAACTGGAGCAATTATTATTTTAGATTAGCCGTGCAAAAATGGGAAAAAATGTTTATAGGCTACTTAAGCACATTAGTAAAAATAGTTATTTAACTCAAGTACAGATGTAATAAGAGTCTTTTAAATGACAAAATGATTAAAGTGGATATGACTGTGCTATTTTCTGTGTCCTTAATAAAATCCACTTGCCACTTTTAACCTGGTATTTTGATATTTGTTGTCAGAGGACAGGAACAATGGTTAAAATGGAAATATATTAAAAATAGTGTTTAAGAAAGATAATAACTTTTATAACTGCTATTGTTTTCTGCATTCATTTGCTGTAACAGCTTTCATTTTTCTTTTTAACAAAAAGTCTGAGAAAGTCATGGAATCTCTGAGAAGAGTTTAATTCTAGAGGGAGAAAAGAATAATATGTAACCTGAATGCTATCAAAAAGTGCACACTATGGGTTTTCCCTTTTTGAACAAATTACCATGTTGTAGTTCAGCCTACACTTTTAGGATTTATCACTGACTCTTCTGTTTCCCTCATACCCTAAATCAATCAACAAGTTCAGCTGGCTTTGCTTTCAAATCCTGCACCTAATCCTGCCCGTGTTTGGCTCCCCTAAGGCTCCCACGCCAGACCTAGCCATCTCCATCTACGGCCTGCACTGTCACTATTGCCTCGTAACAGATCCTCCTGCTCGCACTCTTGCCCATCTGCAGAGTTTGTTCACCAACAAGGGTAGTCCTTATAAAATGTAAATCCTGTTATGTTACTCTTCAGTTCTCAAGTTCTAATGGCTTTCAATCTGGAGTTGCTATTATTTGTCTGGAAATGGCTAGAGAGTAAATATTTGATGGTTTGTGGTGCACGTGCAGTCTCTGCAAACGTACTTTTTTTTGATGTTTCATCAACAAATATTTAAAATGTAAAAAAAAAGAATACTGGCTGATATGCCATGTTTTAAAAAAATGATAAGCCTTGCAAAACAGTCTGGGCTGGCTTTGGCTCAAGATCTGTAGTTTGCACACCCTGAACCTGAGGTCTGGACAATGGATACAAGGCCTTGTGTGACCCCAGCCAGCCTGGCAGCTGCTTCTACACCACCACCTGTGTGGTTCCCCATCCTTCTCTGCCCTCAAGCTACAAGGCTCTTTCACTCTTCCTTGATCAAACACAACTTACACTTCAATCAAGTTTTTGCCTTTGATGTTCCCTCTGACTGTAGTAGTCTACCTCCAGATAGTCATTTGGCTTACATCTTTCAAGTTTATGTTCAGATAAAAGTCTTAAGAATGACCTATCTTCTGTACTCTATCTTATTTTGATTTTTAATCCTCACCTGAAGACATGCTCATTGATTTTACAGAGAGGGGAAGGAAGGGGGAGAGAAGGAGAGAAATACCAAGGTGAGAGAAAAACGTCGATCCGTGGCCTCTTGTACGCACCCCAACCAGGTATCAAACCTGCAGCTTAGATATATGCCCTGAAGGGGAATCAAACTCATGACCTTCGGTGTATGGGAAGATGCTCCAACCAACTCAGCTGCACTAGCCAGGGTTATGTACTCTTTCTTAAATATCACCCCTAGTTGTTATAGATTGATTTGCTCTGATCTACTATCTTATCAACACTCTTTTTTCAGTAAACTTTTAAATATAAACTTTTTAGTGAAATGTAACACACAGCAAAGTATACAGATCGGAAGTGTAGAGCTAGATTCAATTGAACAGAATTCACAATGCCATGTAACCAACATGCAGATCAAGAAGCAAAATATCACAAACACCGCTGAATCTCCCTCACACCCCCTTCCTGTCACTACTTTCTATAAAGTAACCGTATTCCTGATTTCTAACCCCCAAAATTAGTTTGATTTGTTTTTTAATGTTATATGCATGGAATTATACAGTATGGACTCTTTTGCCTCTGGTTTTTGTCAGTCAATATTTGTGAAGCTCATCCACATTGCTGGGCACAGCTATAGTTTATTTGTTTGTTTGTGTGTTTTTTAAATTTTTATTGCTTTATGCTACTCCATTGTATGAATGGATACATTAGATGTATAAAACCACACTTTATCCATTTGATTGATGAATATTTGGGTTGTTTCAGTTTTTAGCTATTTCAAATATCTAAAAATGAGCATGTATAATGAACATGAAATGCTGGACATATCTTACTGAACTTCTGGTGCATTTCCATTGAGAATACACCTAGGAAACAGCAGCTGAGTCTAGGAGGCATGTATATTCACCTTTGTTGGATGCTAGTCCATCTCCAGAGTGGCTGTAACAATTTATACTCACCAGCAGTGTGTGGGTTACACTCTGTATCTTTAGCTGTACTTAGTGTTTTCTGTCATTTTCATTTTAACCATTCTGGTAGATGTGTAGAGGTATGACTTTTTTTTATCTATTTGTAATCTCCTACTAATGAAGTTGAGTACCCACATATTTATTGGCCATTTATATATTCTCTTTGTCAAGTGTTCATCCTTATTTGTATCTATTTGATCTATGAATTTCTAAGAGAGATATATTACAATCCCCCATTAAATATGTAGGATTGTCCATTTATTACAGTGATTCTGTCAATTTTTGGCTTTGTATATTTTGAGGCTTTGTTTTAGGTTCATATATTTTTGTGATATTTTTGCTAATTTTTTTTTGTATCTTTTGGCTAAATTACTTTTGTGCCTCTTCTTATTAATAGTTTCCAAAGATTTACATTCTGTTACTTGATACTAATATTCCTTCACCAGATAACTTTTTTGTTTTCCTATTTTTTAATTATGGCAATAAACACACAAAATTTACCATCTTAACCATTTTTAAGTGGTCAGTTGAAGAATGTTCATATTCACATTGATGTGCAACAGATCTCCAGAACTTTTTCACTTTGAAAAACTAAAAATCCGTATCCATTAAACAGTATTTTGCCTTTCCTACCTCTGTGTATTTAAAATTATTTGCTTTGTGTGTGTTTTCTTTTTTAAAAAATAAATTCATTGGAGAAACATTGATGGATAGATAACATTATATAAGTTCCAGATGTATAATTTTATAACACATCTTATGTATATTCCATCATTTGCTCACCACACAAAGTTTAGGCTCCTTCCATCATCACACATTTGACACCCTTTGTCTTCTTCATCCTCTCCCCAAGTCCTTTTCCCTCTGATAACCACCATACTGTTGTCCATGCAATAGTCTAAAGAGCACTTTTAGAATTTCAGAATAAAATTTTACTCTTTCACCTTTCTTTTTTTTTAACTTGTTCAAACCCTCACACTTTTGTAGGACCACATTTACAGCTTTGCCTTTTTGTAATCTTTGTTTTTAATAACTGTAATTCACTAGAAGCTCCAAATGTTGATTTATTTGGTGTTGTGCTCATTAAATCATTTTAATAAATATTCCAAGTATTTTTTTTGGTAAAAAAATTACCAAACACAACCAAATTTTGGAGAACTTGTAGATAAATACAATATTATTTTAGGATACCTAAATTGTTTTATAAATAATTTGTCAAAGTCTCAAATATTTCCAACATCTGATTAAATAAGAACATAAAAATAGAATGCACTTACTACCTAGATATTTGCCTCAAAAATTTGTACTTCTGTATCTCTGTGTATCTCTCCTCCTTTGCTGGGCTTTGTCTGGAAGCCATTGGAAGCCTGGGGAAGTTATTCCAGTTTGGGGGTGGGGAGGGGAATGCTCCAGAACTCATCTGCTTCCACCATTTTAATTTTAGCTGAGGAGATCCACAAGGCCAAGAAGTGACAGGCCTCAAATCTCAGCTGGTTAAGGGCAGAGCCTGGCATTGCTCACCCATCCTGCCCCAGTTGCCCACTTCTCAGGGCAGCAGGTGGATTGTGATTCTACCTGTGGTTACACTGCCCCAAGCCCTGGTAAGTGGGCCCAGATCTAATTGCCTTGTTGTACCCACACGGAAAACTGCTGTAGAATGAGGGTGAGGCACTCAACCTTTCCACCTCCCCAGAAGCTTGTCCTTTATGCCTGGCATCAGAGGCAGGGGAAGACAAACCACAATGTACTTAGTTTCACAAAGCTGATGAAAGCCCCAGTGGCCTATACACTTGGAAAGATGCCCCATACTTGGCTCTGAAGCACCTTCCAGAAGAGACCAGCTCTCAGCTGTTTATTTCTTCTGGGGTCCCAGCCCCAGGCCAGAGAGGCACTGACATCCAGAACTTGAGCTGTGGAGTCACCATCTGGGTGCTGGCTGAGTTATGGGCACAGTTGAGACACATCAGGTCCTAGGCTGGGGCTCACTCTCCCCTGTGCCGGGCTTTACTTGCTCGCTGGAGGTGCTGGGTCTTGCAGGTAAGAGTGGCTCTCCCCGGGCCTTCTGCATGTAGTGCTGGGCAGGTTGGTTTCCTCCTTCCTTTTTGCAACTGTGTATGTGTAGCGATGCAGTGCGAGGGAATATCCCCTGGGAAAGCAGGGGCCTCTGGACATCAGCGTAAGGCTCTGGTTGGCTTCTGCATGGATGACACCTCTTCCTGGGACCAGTGCATGGCATCTGCTCAGAGTGGGGCAATGAAGTCAGATCCCTGGGAGGTCCCGGCTGCTGATAGTTGTCATGGTGACAGTGTGGTTGGGGTGGTCGTATTGCACCCACTTTCTTTGGCTGTTACTAGCCAGTCAGGTTCCTCTGCCTCTCCCTGCACATCCTCTGGGCCAGCAGCTCTCATTCCTGCAGGTGGCGCTGTTTAAGAGCTTCTGTGGCTCTGCCCTAAGCTGTTGCCGGATCTCCTCCAGGGCTGCTGCCTCCGCTCCCTGTTCAACCGGGTAAGCCAGCCAGGCCCTCCCACGGCTTCTCCTTGTCCCAGCTGAGTTTGAAGACACTATCCATCATTGCCATCTAGTGCCTTGAAGTGATGCTCCCACTTTTCTTTTAAAGCCACAGGAAATTAAATTCTCTTTTGTCTCTTTCTAGCTACGGGCTTAGTCCACAGTCTTGCTAGATGATTTCCTAACTTAGGTAAACACGGGTTCACTTCTACAAATTAAAATTAAACCATTTCTTTCCTCCCAATAGAATCCCCATTTTTCTCTGCAGACTTTCTACTACTGTATATTAACATAGTAGTAGCAGTAGTAATGAAATGTTTTACTTTATTTTTATTGTATATTTTCCATTGCCATTTAGTCATCTTATATCCCCCTCCTGCCCAGCAATCACCACACTGTAGTAATGATATCATTTTACATTTACATAGAGTTACTATTTATTAGACACTCTACTAAGTCATTGACATGCACCAATTCATTTAATTCTACAACAGCATGAGGTAGGATGTGCTTCACAGATCTGTTAATGGATAAAGAAAGTAAAGCCGGAGGGTTAAGTAACTTGCCTAAGTTTACAGCTATTTGGTGCCAGAGCCAAGATTTATCCCAGGTTGTCTGATTTCACAATTCATGGCAAAAATTAGTATGGCATTTTGTGCACATGTGCCAGTGTGTGTGTGTGTGTGTGTGTGTGTTTAGGTGGTAAGAGAAGGTGGTGTCTTAATAGGAGATACAGAGAGGTAGGACATAAGGGTAATTTCACATCCTGAAGTCAGGTTTAGCTTTTTTATAGTTATTTTTATTTGCTTCTTTATGTTGTCATTTGTTTAGTTTTGTTTCTAAATACCAAAAAAGTAAAGTATTGCACACAGCAGAGTTACTAATTTGTGTTATATATCCTACATATGAAATGAATATTCCCATACTAGAAAAACATGAACCTCATAATGCCAAAGATCTGTCTTTTGTCAGATTTTATTTTGCATTGCACAAGATCTACTGCATTGTGCCCAAATTCTGGGCCTTTTCTCAATCACCAAAGAAATCTGAATGAAGGGCAGTCCTGTTGAAGAAAGTGAAATCATCGTGGATTTAAATCTAGTGAGAGGTGCAAGATGGATAGTACATATTTAATAATACTGTATTCCAAAATTTTATTGCAACATCTAAAATGTTTAAGTGTGATAGGCTACTACCAAAATGCCTATTTAATAAAAATGTCTATTTTCTTTCATAAGAAAAAAGACTTCAAATCATTTTTCAGTTTCACAATATTATAAAATAATTTTAAACTTAATTTTATTGAACCTATCTTTAAAAAGTTTGACATGAAATATAATGTAGATATAATTATAATGCCCTGTATGCAATTATATACAAAATAGCACTTGATTGGTGTTAGGGACCTCAAATTTTGGTCTTCTTTAAATAGTCAAAAAATTTTTAAATGTCAGTACGCTCAGATAATTATTGTCAACAAAATAAAGAGTCCTTAAAAACTAACATATGAAAAGGTTAATGTTCAAGTTCCTGTAAACTGGGCTAGTATGCTGACAGATGCAATCTGTTATAATTATGGGTCAAGATGCCAATTTTGTCCTAATATAAAACTAAGACCCATGAGGCAATGTCACTATAAATAGAAAAGAATCATCTATTAGTATCTTTTAATAAGAGAGTACAAATTAAACATCCAGTTTAAATGGCACTCAGTAAATTACTTTGGAAAACCCATTTGTTTAATAATTATAAGCAAAGAGCTTGGTTAACCCAATATCTCCAAGTATGAATATCTTCAATATTACAAACATTAATATAAAACTCCATTTAGAAACTAAAGAAATTAGAAGAGAAAATTGGCTTTTTATGCAATATCTATTGCTATTTTTGTTTTTTCTCTTGTTTCTTATGAATACATTTAGAAACCTTATCAGGCATCTGTATTTCAAACATTATAGCAGCAAAGAAATTGGGATGTAAATGCTGTAAATTTTGAAGCCATTCTTTCAAAAACTATTTTAAACTTTCAGAATTAAAAACAAAGGCATATAACTATTTAAATGTACTTACCTACAGTCAAAAAATTGTAAATTATAGAATTTCAGATTATTTTCTTTAACCCAGGTTGGCTTTAACTTGCTCTATTCTTGCTGCCTAAAATGCTCTTTCCCTCAAACTTCTATCTACAGGGGTGTCAAACTCATTTTTACTGGGGCCACATCAGCCTCGCAGCTGCCTTCGAAGGGCCAAATGTAATTGTAGGACTGTATAAATGTAACTACTTCTTAACTAGGGGCAGGGAGCTCAGTGCTGCCTGGGGTAGAAACAAGGTGGGAGCGGATTCTGGCCCCTGGGTCTTGTGTTTGCCACCTCTGCTCTATCATCTTTCCATATGTTAGCACTCAGTTTAAATAATTATCTTGCCAGAGCACTCTGCCTTGCTACATCAACTGAAGTCCCAATTCCCAACTTGAGTCTCTGTTTTAGGCACTGGCATAATCTCTTAAAAACTAGTGTTCTTCAAAATATTTTTCTCTATATTGTTTTCTGAGTGTATTTCCCTCCACTACAGTATAAGTACCCAAGAATAGTTACAACAATATCCATTTAGCAACCAAGCAACAAAAACTTCCCCAAGGGCTAACATAAACCTGAAATAGAATAATTGCCATATAAATGTTTACTGAAAATAATTTGAAAACACTTTGAAAACATACCTGGAAATGTTAGAGAGGGGCATCCTATAAGTACCATAAAACAGAGAGAGGGAAGACTAGTAAAATTTGCCCATTGTTTATCATCTAATTAGTCTTATTTATCAAGAAGGATTTTTTGTATTTTAGGGAAATTAACTCTACAAATGAAATATGAATTGGAAATATTTTTTGTTGCATGGCATTTGAATTCCCTTCAGGATATTTTACCAGGAAGATAATTTTATAAACATGCACCCCTAATAATAGACTGTAAAAGTAATTTACAGTCTATTATTTCAGGTTTTTCTGCATTATTTGTCATATAAGAAAGGCATCCTCACATCTAATTTATGACAGATTATTCCTACCTGAGTTATTGCATTATTAATTTCAATGGGTACATAATTCAGAACAATGACTGCTTCAAAGCATGTTTTAATAAACCACTGTTGGATGGATGTACAAGTGAATAAATGAGTGAATGAATGCAATGGCCTCTGAACTCTTCTCCCCTTTTAATATGATCTATGTTTTTGCTAATAGCTTCATTTTCCTGAAATATATAGTGATCTACCTCTCATTGGAAATAATCAACTTAAAACCTTTCATCTCCAAGGTATACAATCTAGACTCTTTGTGTGTTGTAAATAGTTCTTTGATGATTTGTCCCCCAACCTTCCCATAACCTGTGCACCTTTTGATAACTGTTATTTGAAACTTATCCTATATATTTTATATTTTCCCAGATTTGGTTTTTATTAATTCTGATTTCTTCTCTTTATGGGGTATTTCTCTTCTATATCCTATCCCCCTTTCCTGGGGGATCCTCAGGAAACTTAAACTTAGACTGCCGGCCTCTGCCCATCAGTTACCCTCTGCTCTCTGGACAAATTCCTGTCTCTTTCCTATAGTGACTGTGTTGAACTCTTTACTGTTCTCTCACGGCTTCCCTCTCTGCCTCTAGCTCTTGCTGTGTCTCCTTCTCTTTGATTTAGGTCTCTACATCTCTGGGTCTCTGGCTCTGTGGTTCTTAGGTTCTCGATGAGTTTTTCTCTGTGTGTCTCCCTATCTATAGGTTTCTCTGTCTCTGCCTCTGTCTCTGTTGCCCCATCCAACTCCTACTCTTCAGGTGATGTTGGGGTGATACAAGCCTCTACTCTTTTCATACCCCCAGGTTTTTCTCCATATTAGGTTCTGCCTCATCTGGGAGAGTTGCCCTGAGAAGGAGAATAAGGGCATTTCCATGGGGAAAGGACAGGGAAGGCTGGCTGATGGGTGAGGAATTCCAGGCCCAGGCCCCATGGAGCCTAATGTGGGAGCCTCAGACTTCATACCCCATTGCAGATCACCATTTTGGGGGGCACTCCTGCAGTTCACTTTTCTCTATCGCCTACATCCTCCCCCACTGCCTACTTCCTTTCCAAAGTCCTTCTTCACTCTGCACTCCACTTTCTTTCTACAGCCCAGCTTCTACTACAGCTAACATCTCTGGAGCTACTTTTGCCCCCAAGTCCACCTCTCTGCATCTGACCTTCACACACCCATTTCTCCCAATAGCCACCTCCTCTCCCAATAGCCCATTTTCTCCCGTCAACACAACTTCTCACTTCTCTTGCCCTGTATCCTCATCAGGCTCCACATATGCTCTTGTGTCTCTTTTATTTTTCGGTGTTGACCCGCACCTGGCTTCTGTTTCCCACATGACTCAACTGCCGACGGCTGACCTCCAGCCAGTTGTTGCCATGTTAGAACTAATTGAATGTGAAAGTATGGGCTCCATAAACCTCAGAGGAAAACCTAGAAGTGTCAGTCTTTTTAAGTGACTACACTCATTTCTGGGTGTGTGGGTGTGGAGTGAACTGGGTCAGGGTTTGTTGTCTTAGAACACTGTACCTAGGGATCGGGGTGCTCTGACTGTTTTTTGGTCTTCTCGGTATCTGGCTGTGAGGGTTGTCACAGTGGAGCCAGCTATGTTCTAGGACCTGTTGGTAAGGTGGGTCCAGGTGCCATGAAGACCTTTGACGTTTTTGTTGTGTGGTCTTTTGTGGATATCCAGTTATTGTAAAGATTTGTAGGGAATTTGGTTCCAGTGGAACTCCTGTGTGTTTCTAGTGGTCATGGAGGATAAAAGTGATTCGTTGTTGTAGACAATTAGTGGTGACAGACCTTCACCGTCATTTGCTGGATTCTGCTGTTTGTGTGGTTGTAGTTTCTGAGTCAGTGGCCATTAATTCTCTCTCTCCCACCTTCCCCTCTCACCCCACTCTCTCTCAGTATTCTTTGAAGCCATCTCCTGACTTATTCCTAATGACCTCCCTCCTGGATCTCTTTCAGTGATCCACAGTGTTTGCTTATTTATTACACTCTAACTTAATTTATAGTTCTATGCAGACAGGAGCCTACCAATCTAGACTGGCAAACACTCCCAGAACAGGGATTTGTATTTGTTATTCTTTGAATTTTTCATATATCTTAGCTCAGTTTTACATTTTTTGAAGTACTCTCACTGGTAGTATTTAATTCAAATTAGTAAAACTCTTCATATCTCAGTTCCAAACTAAAATGTACCCTCTAATAATAGAAATAAGCAAATATCAGTTCTAAAGTAGATTTCATGTCATGGTACTCAAGAATAATTGTACAATAATATACCTTTGGCAGGGATTTGATAATATAACTTTATTTTTGTAACAAAGGTCAACTATTTGGAAAGTTGGATGTTTTGGTTTACATAATGTATTGGAAAACTATAGTGTGATGTATGAAATAAGAAAGTTTTGAGTGTAATAATTCATAGTTGGACCTGTTAACACATCAAAATAATTTCACATGGATTAAACAGTTGGTGTAAATTCTCTAATATAAAAACATAGAAATCACCCTGGCTGGCGTAGCTCAGTGGATTGAGTGTGGGCTGTGAACCAAAGCATCGCAGGTTCGATTCCCAGTCAGGGCACATGCCTGGGTTGCAGGCCATGGTCCCCAGCAACCGCACATCGATGTTTCTCTCTCTCTCCCTTTCCTCTCTAAAAATAATAAATAATCTTTAAAAAAACATGGAAATCAACATCTAATCTCTAGAATTAGTTTTTATTTTAAAGGAAGAAAATAAATGCAAAAAGGAAAGATTTTTGGTGATAACTGTAAATGTGCCAATTTAAATACAGAGATGTCAAATGCTGTAAGAAGAAAATGTAGGGAAGGCAAAGTTTTTCCTCTACCCACTTAGGATTTTTCATCTGAGACTGAGAACTAAACTGACATAAGACAGTAACAGGAGTAAAACATACATATTTATATAAATTTTACATGACAAGGCAGCCCTCATAAGGCAATAAAGACCTAAAGAAGTGGAGAAACCTATGTGCTTTTATAGCAGGTTGAACAATGCAGGCAAGTGTGGAAAAATAACGATGTGGGGAGGGTAACAGGAGATACAGATAATTTTAACAAGGTCACCTGTATGGAATTCTCTTGGTTTCATCTTCTTGTTCTTGTTACTTCCCTGCTAGTACAAAGAAGACATATTTCACAGGGAATTTCATCTCCTGCTTTTAAGAACAAGGACAGTTGGAGTATTTTCCAGTCTTTTTTCTAAGTGCCTTTAGCTCAAAATAATCCTACGCCAAAATGGAATATTCTGAGGTGGCATATTCTGCCACCTTTCAAAGACAGACCACAAAATGAGAAAATAAATTAACAAAAATAAGAGCAATGTAATATGGTTAATATTTAAAAAGCTATGAAATACAGTAGTTCTCGATTAGTGTCATTTTGTTCAAGTTTATTTCATTACAATGTTGATGAGGGAAAAAAATGGATTCCAGCCAGGGCCATGGTCTGTGTGGAGTTTGCACATTCTCCTCATGTCTGTGTGGGTTGTCCCTGGGGCTTCGGTCCCCTCCCACACTCCTCAGCTGTGCACGTGAGGTGAACTGGAGTTTCTACCTTTTGCATCTGAGTGAGTGTGGGTATGTGAGTGGCCCTAAGATGGAGAGACATCCTATACAGGGTGGGTCCCACCTCGTGCCCTGAGATCCCTGGAATTAAGCAGGTTGCAAAAATCATGATATTGTTTTTATTCATCTTTCTTAAATATATGTATAATTCACACTTATTTTATTAAATATAAGAATGGTTTTGGGTCTTTATTAGAAATTTGTTGATGTTTTTGTGACTAGAAATAAGCCATAGGGACTTAACAATTAGCCTGTGGTAAAATTGATTTGGTTATGTATTCCACGTGTAAGTACAGTTTCCAAGTACTTATATGAGGTTAGGTGCAGATTTACTATAGGTAAAAGTAATAAATAGGTTGACAAAAGTGACAGTTTTAAGAAGACAAAGCTCCCCTAAACCTTCAACTACATATGTATTTAAAGTACCAAATTTAAAAAGGTCAAAAGAGTTTTGCTAAAAGATAAGCTGAGGAATTTTAATATTTTTTAGTCCATTTGAGCATTTATTGATTCACATCTAACACTACCAAAACCAGGAATGATTAAGAGTGTTCCACCATCAGGAGCTCAGGAGAAACTTCTTTAGAGAAAAGACAGACAACGCCGTAAGGAAATTACTGATGGGGTATAAGTTATAGCCTACTGGCTCTTTGTGATTGGTTGTTCCTAGTGTTTGATTTTGTCACCTGAAGGTATTTCCGTGTGCAATTTCAGTGTGGTTACCTAGGCTGCTAGGACATTAGAGCCACATCAGTCTAATGTCATCCTTGTAGAATCAGTTTAACAGTTTTCACCAATGACTTTAACTATCATTGTCTGTGATACTAGATAAATCTGGAAAGGTCCAAGAATAGTAATGGTATGTAATTTTTTAGACTTCTTTAAGAAAGTTATTTATATGCTCAGTCCCTTCACCCATATCCCTTCACGTTACACAGACATGCATACACTTGTGCATGTAATCTTTCTAACACAGAATTAACTCGATTCCTATTTTGTCACCTTCCCCTCATAACAAAATAGTTCACTGAGGTCTCTCTGGGGCTTTGCCAATTTAAATACAGAGATTTAATGGGCCACTGGAGGTAAAGAAAAACATTTCAAATGCAGCCAGGAATTCTACAGTGTTTTTTTAATTACCAATTACAGAGTATAATCAATATCTACAGAATTCATACATTCCCCCAGCATTCATCAACTGTGGTTAAATGGCTGTTCTTAAGGGAAGTATAACTGATATCTCAATGAAAGTAAGCAGCCACTGTTGTCTGCAACATGAAGTAGCTGACTGTTGCTTAAATTTGCATAATACAAATCTTCTTTGTAGATATTCATATTTAAAAGGCTTTTGAACTTATGAAACTGTTTCCAACTTACAAAAAATACCTTTTTCTAATAAAAGGTTTCTCAAGCAAAAACATCTAAAAGAAAACATCTTTTAACTGTACATATATTTAAATCCTGCCTTTGTTTTAATGTACATAAGGCCTCATCTCTTCTTTTTTGCATGTTTGAATTTTTCATTACATTCTAATAATACCATAAATATTCTATAAAACATAACTTAAAAAATGGTGTGTTCTGTGTGAGCTCTCTCAGCAGGAAAAAGTAATGACGAGATGCACACTCTTGAACTATGCTGAAAATAATTTTGTGGAGTTAGTGTAGCATGCTGAGTATTCGAAGGCCTTTTAGATCTCAAACTGGTATTATAATGATTTATAATATCCAAATGCTCTGAAGTGGCCATTCATTGAACATCTCATTATGCAAGATAGTCACTAAGCTTTTTGTAAAGTCATATATTAATCATTTTGGTCACAAACAAAACCCTGTTCATTCGAGCAGCTTTTTCTAGAATCTTGTGACCGTCTTTAATAAATTAAAATTATTTTTTAAAAAATTAAAGATCATGCCATCATTTGAACACTTTCATGCTGTAATCTTGAAAGAAAAAATTATAATATTTTGATTAGATGAGTACTTTGGTTTAGGAAATGGCATTGATAAGTAATTATAGGAGCCTATAATTTGTGTTCATGAAAACCATTATTTTTTATAAAGTTTGCTATTATTTTTTGTTAAAGTTCACTCTTGCCTCCATCTTCTATAAAACATACACCAGCAGGTTTGAATTAAAGTTCTGTCACGTTATAAAAGAACAAATCTTCCACTGCTTCTCTGAACGCCATTGCTATCTGTCAGTCCTCTCGTCTCCACTTTCTCCCTCCTTCCCTTCCTTCCATTCTGCCCTCTATCAATAAACTTTACTTAAGCAACAAATTTATATTTCTGATTGACAATACACATTTTATAGTACTTAAGTCATGAAAAATAAATCAGTTTTCTAAAAGCTTTTAAAAATAACAAATTGAATGTTGTAGTTTTTTGAGAATCTCTAGATTTTTGAGAAAGTAAGTGGTCATAAAATAAATTCCACAGCACCCAGAAAGAATTTATTTTATTATCTCTAAAACACTGACTTAAGTGGAGTACTCAAAATGGTTCTCAAATTTGATAGGTTTTTATCTTTTAAATTCAAGAAGGTTTTTTTCTATTTCTGAGTTTTATTTTATCTTTTTTTTTTCTTTTCCTATTTGGTTAAATCTACTGTAGATGTGATCAGTGTGCCACACGATTGCACGTCCTGAACGATATTCTATCCCAGATCAGTAATCAAATCCTTATTCACATATAAATCCACTACCTCATGGCTGCTATTAATTGCTGAGTTGAAGCCAATGTCTACATCTGAGTTAAAATTGCATGGTCTTAAATCACAGATTTGCAAGACATTCTAGAAATCATCAGTTTCTAAATATTGGCTTTATAAATTAGTTAATTAGCAGGTAGTTAGGCAAAGTGTTTTGTCAAGTGACAAATAGCAAAGTGAGCTGGCACTCTTCCTTGTTTTTTTTTTCTTTCTTCTTCTTTTTTTTTAAAATAAAGTCACCTTCATTGTACCACTCTGCCTTATTAGATCATGACCTAAAATATGTGGAGTTTTACAAAATCAAGTGAAGTTGTAGGGGTGAGAGTAAGAAAAATGAAACAAACAATGTATGAGTTATTGGCAATTTGAGAACATATCTTAAACCTAGAAACATTAGATAAAAAATGTAACATGGAGAACTAGTAAATTTTAACTTTAAGATGTCATAGCATATGGAACACATCATTGCCTTTGTGTAAGCTAGTAATAGAATGAAACTTCCATTCATGGAGAATGGGAGAACTATGAAGAAGAGATTTGGAGAAAGTAGGGAGAATCAAAAGCTTGGCATTGGCTGTGTTAATTTTGAAATGACTAAGCATTCAAGCAAAATCAAACCAAGAGGCTGGAGTGATATGGCCGAAGATGTCAATTTGGTGATAATTAATTCCATGAGACTAGATATAAAATACCTAGAAAAATCACTATATGTAGAAAGGGTAAGAAATTTAATGTCAGAGCTCTGGGGCTCCCATCATTTAGAGGTAGAGGAATGAGAAGGAACCAGCAAAGAGGCAAGCAAATGTGGGAGGGAAATCCAGAATGTGAAGTCTTGGAATCCAAATAATAAAATATGCTAAGAGAGAAAAATCAACTATACTTCCTATCAGTGTACCTTGTACTGACGCTTGAGATTGGGAACTTAGTAATTTTATTTTTGAATACACTGCTCTGTTTCTTTTTTATCTTTCATTAAAGTGGGTGGTAGTTGGTAGTGGTGAGGATGGTATTGTCTTCTCTCTAGCTCTTTTCTCCATCTTCTAAAAAAACATTCAACACTAAATATAAATTAATGTTCTGTCTCATTGGAAAACAACAAATCATCTTCCACTGCTTTTCTGAATCCCACTGCTATCTGTTAATCCTCTTTCCCATTTTCTCCCTCCCTCCCTTCCTTCCTTTCTTCCCTCTATCAATAAATTTTAATTAAATTGTCCAATTAGACTTTTGTCCAATTTCCTGTCAACTAATGGTTGATAACATTATTTAAGTACTATAATAAGTATATATTCTTAAACATTGTTAGTATTCAGTTAATTAACCTTTTCTATGATTTTTATTTCGTATCTAGTTAAGTGTTTTGTTTTAAGATGTATTTATTTTTAGAGAGAAGGGAAGTGAGGGAGAAAGGGAGAGAATCACTGATGCACAAGAGAAACAGCAATCAGTTGCTTCTAGTACTCACCCTGACAGGGGACTGGACCTGCAACCCAGGCCTGTGCCCTGACGGGGAATTAAACCCATCACCCTTCTCTTTGTGGGACAATGCCCAGCACACTGAGCCATGCTAGTTGGGGCTGATTTGTTTTTCTGAATAAAGAATTACCTCTGGTGACTGGCAGTCTGTTACACATGCATACAGCCACTCTTCTACAGCAAAACAACATTAGCTTCATATTTTTACCAATTTACACCTCTTGTGTTTACATTAAGTTCAAAATTCAAAGAACCACCCTATTGTGGATGACATTTTCAGAGACTGCAATTTGTTTTTTGAAACATGTTTTACCTTAATAAATCTCAAACTGCTTCATTATTCAGGTATTGTGAGTTCAGTGGGTGCTCAATTAGATCACATCATAAATCTGTTTATGATTGTACACTGAGTGACACTGTTAAAGGGCTGAAATTCAGTTATGCAATATATCTTATTGATTAAATATTATATTACAGTGTAGAGGTCAATCATGAATAAAATGGTATGAAACTGGTATCAGTTTCATTAGTGATTGAGCCCTAGAGTCCCTCACATAACACATCTCCAAAGTGCTATGTGGAGTTGTGTGCTGTACACAAGTAGAATCATGGGTTATATATTTATTTAGGCTATATTGGGATAGTCCAGAGCAGTTAGAAAATCTTGGGGGTATTCTTGGTACTACACAGAACTCTAAAGAGGGGACTATTGAAGTATTGATACATAAAAATAGAGTTTTAAAAAGCTTTATTATTCCCAATAAATGAAATGCCTCAGGAATTGGTGCTAACTTAAGATGTGACTTTATTTGACTTTTTAATGTTTTAAATTGTATAAACTATTTGTTGAAATCTTACACTGTAAGTATAAATTCTATTTTATAATTCCCCAAATCTAGGACTGGTGATATGTATTAAAAAGTATAATTCTCAGTAATTATATGGTATTTGGTACTACAATTATAAAGTGTATGCACAATAACCTGAAATTAAGATTTTTACATAATTATAATTTACGTATGTTGAAATTATACAAACTTCTGTTTCATTCATTCTCTGTCTGTTTTCTATGGAGGTATTTAAACACTTTGAGTTAATTTGCAAAGCTTCATACTTTCTCCTATATTTCCTGACATGTGTAATCATTACTCAGAAATAATGGTGAGTAACCCAACTGTATTACCAAATAGACCCAAAGTATAGTGCAATATGGTATTTTTAGCATGGGATAAACTGTGGGTTCAGCACTATTCATAAATGTAGAGTTCCCCTAGGGAAAATCTAGCTCTTTCTGTTTTTGAAGCTATACTTGAAACCCATACACAGTCAAGAAGTCACTATAATAATTGTCTTTTTGTTATGGTCATTTTGATTAAATAATTGAAAAAATCAATTTATTAAGTCTACATAATATCCTTTATTAGCTGTATGTTGAGAAAGTGATCCATGTCAAGAGTTTTCAAAACATGTTCCATGGAGTGTTAGAGTTGTGCAAAAATACCCCCGATGCCACCAAGGGGGCAGAGTGGGAGTGGCAGGTGGTGGCATATATTTTGAAGATCCTATCATACCTTACTGATAATTTGACTGAAAAGGTGAAGCTGATATGATTTATATAAAGATGCTAAGCCTACATTTTATTGTGAAAAAATAGATATACTGCTTACTTTTTTTAATTTTGAAAGCTTATTCATTTTTTTCTTAATGTCATATATTTCCTGATCTCCAAAGATTATATATAGAATTTACTTTTATGCATTTCTTAATTTTTGTTTTGTGTAGAAATCTCTGTATATATATTAATGTCAGAACACAATTTTAATAATTTCAATTGTGTTCTAGATTTTATAATAATCTCTGATTATTATAATATCATGATATTATGTTTACTTGCTGCTATTTAATGTAGATAATTTTAAAAGTATGATTAGGTCACCTTCAAAGTACTATTTAAAACTTTTAATATACTTAGCTCCATTTATCCAGTAGTTCACAAGCAAAATTTGGTTGTAAACATAAAACATTATTTTGGTTTTTCAGAA
Organism: Phyllostomus discolor; assembly: GCF_004126475.2. NCBI lineage: Eukaryota > Metazoa > Chordata > Mammalia > Chiroptera > Phyllostomidae > Phyllostomus > Phyllostomus discolor. The sequence goes on from NC_040907.2 coordinate 138,483,346, forward strand.
ATTAAGTGCATCTGCCAACCTCATATGTTTTCCTGAGTTTCAAGGGGACCTATTTCTGTGTTTGAAACAAACTCTAGCTACTTCCTTCTATTCTGTAGCTATTTCCTGATATGTATTACTTCATGTAGTACTAACTACAGAACTAAGAGCTATGAATAATTAACATAAACTCTTCAACATTAAAGAACTTATTAGCAATAAGTAGGCATATTAGCAGTACCAAGATGTGTTAAGATTTCACATTACATTATCATAATATTATCCATTTCTCCTTTAAAAAAGCACAGCTGCAAAATCTGTGAACCTAAGGAAATAGCGGTATGGTATAACATCCTGAGAGGTAAAGTGTGTTGACTCAAGAGTAACCTTCAATCTATACAGTTGTTCTTAATTGTCTCAGATCTATTCACCATATTATAAAACACTACATTTTTAAAGTGTCATTGAAGGAGAATTTATATTGTACTTCCTTCTTAGGACTCTTGTCTTATGGCATAAAAAATGTTCAGGTGGACATGTTGTTTTGTTTGCAAAGTAAAAAAATAAGCTGGAGCATGTATGATAGTAGGCATTCTATGGTTAACTACCATTTATAACTGTAAGCTTTCAGAATTTGCAATAATTCTTCAGAAGCATAAATATAACCTGTAAGAAAAATAATTGTTCTTATACTCTGTACTTTAATAACATCTTTGACTTTGATATGGTGTTGATCAATAACTCTGTTCTACAGGAAAATGAAAATAATCACTAGAAACATTTGAAGTTGCCAGAACCAGTGATTGACAGAGGCACATGACACAGGGGTGAGTAGTGATTATATTTATGTCAAAGTTTTATTTTTATGTAATATTTTCCTTCTCCTTTGAGAAAGAACAATACATTGCATCTGTATTTTATATTCATTTCATTAACTATGCATGAATTTTCATTTTTAGGCATTGCTCAACTTCTTTATGCAAACATATGTATTCTGATTCATCTAGGCCAGAGAGAGAGAAAAGAGTTAATCACAAAGTTTATAAAAATTTCTTTTCAGGGAAGTGTAATATCATATTTTCTCCTTTGATACATTTGAAACAAGCAAACCTTACACCCAGTTTAGATTTATTATTCTTCATTGATTGTCTCATTTTCTTGGAGGACATTCTGGCAGTAAGGAAGCAGACACATCACATCCATTATCATGTGTCAAAAGGCCATCAGGTCGATGGTTCTTTTTGAACTTTGCTGTTTTAGAAAACCATAGCTGAGGATTATAGCAGAAGTTTGACATTTTCAGGATGAAAATAAATTCTCTTTTATGTGTTTCTGAACTGTGGCTTGTGCTGTATTTTGATTACAGAGGAAATGGTTTTTGAAAATTTGGAGTAACAAAATAGGAATTAAAATAACAGTTGACTAAGAATATCTTCAGTAAAAGCAAGGAGAAATATATTTTAGTGGTCTAATAATATTTTAAATCCATAAAGTAGAATCAGAAATAAAAACTTATGGAATTGGCACAGTAATAGATAATTTCTTCCAAATTGAGATAGTGATTAGTAAAATTTGTATTTATATTTAAAGTTAAAAATGGAACATAATATTTCAGAAAAAATGATTTTAAAGAATAAATACATAGCTGTAATTTGCACTTTCTGAAAACATATATAGTGTGTATCTTATGCCTACTCTCATTCCCAGCTAAATATTTAGGTTCCAGCAAGTTAAAGAACACGTCTCATGTCCACCATCATATTTTTAGCATCTAACATAATTCTATGACATAGGAAGTACTCCATAAATATTTGCTACCTCAACATTTTAAAATACTAAAATAGTAATATTTTTTTAAATGTTATATTATCATTGTGTAAATATTAATGTGACAAGAGTGTTGTAGGCAATTTCTGGAATTGTGAAAATGAGGAGTTGAAATATTTTTCTCTTGTCAGTAATTATGAATTCAATTTTTAATAATCTGCTCAAGCTTTAAAAATGCTGTTGGTGTTTTTTCATATGCATAAGATATGTTTATGTTAAATATATTTAACTGCTGGAGGTCTTATATTTACAATAATAGCTTTATTCTGCATATATGCATATTTAATTTCCTATGGAAGGATGTATTTCAAATAATAAATTTTTCAAGCAAAGGGACATGCACATTTTTTAAATCATAATTTAATTTTGTTGATGAGTGCATTGAAGCATGAAAATGATAATTGTAAAAAGCATAATTTCATATCCAAAAGTTTATTTCAATTTATAGTTACAGGGTCAGACAGAAGTAATGCCTGCTCGAGTGTGGTTGGTAGGGTGCATGAATGTCTTAGATGAGATGGACAGCAATTGAATATTTCACCTAAAATGTCACATGGTGTGCTTGAGTGTGATATTGTTATGTTACAGAATTATATGCTTATGATTTTGTAATAAAAGATTTTGTAATTAAAAAGGGGTATTATTTGTACTGGGCCCTGTGTATTTCTCAGAGCATTCAAAGAAATTATAGTGTAAATATCTTATTATGGAAGAATTGTTAACATTCTTCCATATTTCATTCACATGTTTGCATGTGTGGATAGATAGATAGATAATTCTATAGCAGTATTAGAGTTTCCAGCACAAATACTCTAATATACAAAATTCTCTGTTCTCTACCTTTCAAATATAATAAATTCTTGCAAGGGTAAAAATCAGTATTCTTCAAGGATACCCACCCATTCCAATTGTATTGTATATGTGTATTCCGGTGTTGACTAATGAAGATGCAGGTATTAAAACTGTATCCCTAGTGGTAAAAGGAATGTCTTTGAACAAATATAAGACATATTAGTGTCCCCTTTTTGAGATTTTAGGAAAATTCTTTTTTGCCCTGACCTTAGGATAAAGAAATATCTGTTTCTCCTTGAGCAATTTGTACACTCTTAGTCCTGTTATGTAACAAATTAGTGAGAATACAATCAAGTTGGAAAGGTCTTAAGTAATTTTGCAGAAAACTCTTCAATGTGTATTTTAACTACCTAAGTTTTCTAAGATGTTGACTTTCCAGTGCTTGGGTTTCGTTATTTAATTAATTTATTTTTTTATCCTAAAGCATTTTATGTAACTTATGTAACTATTTCTAATCATTTTTGCAGTTATCATATTAAACAAACACATTTGTTAGGTAATTTATTCAAAACAACATTTATATATATAGGCATTACTTGTTTTCTCATTGTGCTAGTTGGACAAGGAAACAAAACATTGACTAAAAAGAATATTTTATAAACCATAATGAAAATACTCTCAGGTGATTAATACCACGGCCAAACTGTGGGGTAAAGTTCCTTGAGCATGGTAACATAATCAGACTGTTACTTGTCACAAGCTTTTACTCACTTAAAAGCTTGAGTTGGGTACTATCCAGCAGAGGGACTGAGATCCAGACTGGAGTCAGACTCCAAAACCAGAATAGTTTTTATTACAATACACTATGCTCTCTCCCCTTTGATAATTCAAGGCATCCAGTTTGGGGTTTGAGTAAATGATTTGTATGATTTATAAATCTGAGATTGTGGGTCTTTATACCCTGGAATTTCTGTTCTCGGACCTAATTCATTCTGGAAAACTGTTTGAGAAGTAGTTTGTTCAGAAACTGCATCTCCTTTGTTTGTTGCCTGAGAGATGCATGACTGATCCTTGGGATCAGCATGGAAGGGTTGTCAGACAGAGACTTGAGACACGAAGTTCCGTTAGACAACTGTGACATTTTTTTTTCCATGAAAACTTGGTCAGGAACCGAATTTGCTCGAGAACTAATATGTTGAAAAACCGAGGTTTGACTGCATGTTGAATTTACCTTTGTGAGATAACCTTAGATAATCTAGAGTATACATGTGTTACCTACAGTTATTTTATATCTACTAATGGCTTAAATGAATAGAATAACACAATAAATTGATCATACTTCTAAGCCTCTGGGAAAATAATACATTTTGATTTAGCATCTGTTTATATTATCAATATGTTTGCTGATGTTGGAGAAACATACTTTGTTTAACAGGGTATAAGTGATACAAACTGTATTTTCTATGAAGAAAGCAATAATTTAAGAACTATAAGAAAATGTAGAAAGTAGTTTCTACAACTAATGGGGTTTATAATTATGTAATCAATCACATTAATGTACCTAACGCCTGGTATCCCTGGCTCCATTTAGATTAGGTAAAACTATTTTAAATCCAAGATCATAGATTCTCCCTTCAAGTACATTTATGGCTATTTTAATGTTAATTATCCACTTCATTCAGATAATTACCACCTAACTTGTTTATTATACAAAGCATGCTTATAACTTTTACTTTAAGGAAGTCCCTTAAGTGGTCATTTTATTATGGGCCAGGGAAGTTTGCTAAGTAGAATAATTACATCAGAGAAAATCACCAGAATAATAACTGAATTTACAGACAGTTAAATATTATCAGCTTAGGGCAATATTTTAAAGGAAAAACTGCAATTCAGTTAAAAATTTTTTTCTTGCCCTTTTCTAAAGCAGCATTTGCCAAACTGCTAATACTTACATCATGGGGCCTGAGATTTAATCATTAAAAATTTCTTATGGTCAAAAAAATTTTGGAGGATAGTTAGGGGAATGATAAGAAAATTAGTATTACATAACAAAAATTTATGTAATACATTATAGGACTCATAGACTCAGAGAAGTTCTTCCTTAAAGGCAACTGTTCATTTGTTTTTCTCCAACTTATTTGACTCTTGAATTGTCATAGCTTTTAACTTTCCCAATAACAAAGATTTGTAAATTTTTCTCTAAGGGACCAGATAGTAAACATTTGAGGCTTTGTGGACTGTATTATCTTTATGGTAATGACTCAGCTCTGCCTTTGCAGTTCAGAAGTGGCCTTGCATCTTTATGTAAACAAATGAGCATGGCTATGTTCCAATAAAACTTTGCCAAAAAAGCTAGTGGCCTGGATTGGGCCCTCGTGCAGTAGTGTGCACGAGGGCCCACTAATCCCTGCTAATAATATGCAGAGGTGCTTTGGAAATCTTTATCCCTGAGATACTTCTTTATACTTAGAGAACAAACTCTTGCCCTGGCTGGCTAGCTCAGTTGGTTTGAGCATCACTCCTATATGCCAAGGTTGTACGTTCGATCCCTGGTCAGGGCACATACAAGAAACAACCAATGAATTCATAAACAAGTGGGACAGCAAAGTGATGTTTCTTCCTCTCTCTCTCCCTTACTCCCCTAAAATCAATAATAATAATAAAAAAAATGACCGAGCTCTCTAAAAGTTAAGTTTCAAATCTCTTTTCTGACTATCATTTCGACAAGTATGGAACAGTAAGGGAGGGCAAGATAGATGAAATCACTTTTTTATAGAGAAACCACTCTATTAACCCTGGTACTTGTGGCTATCATATCAATATCCGCAGAATCTATTCCAGGTACTGAACAGATACTCTGAATCACATACTCTCCTTTCCTTCAATGAGCTTTATGGTCTACTGGGAGTGATGGTGATGATTTTGCAAAGGCAGGAAATTGAATTAGCACACAAAAGAATATAAAAAATGTGTAATATTAATGTCACATGAGCAGTAAAATTTTCCAAGAGATGAAAAGGAGAAATAAACTTCATTACAGATATCAGATAAGGCTGCTTATATGAGATATTGTTACAGATAAGATTATACCTAGACTTCAACATGCCGTGTTACATAAGATAGGACAATGAGAAAGCACTGTTGCTAGATAGGAGATCATGAATAAGGGAAAGGCACTGGCAATGAGGAAAGCATGTTTCTTTGGCCACAAATAGTCCAGTGGCAGGAACATCTAGTGTAAAACATAAAAGTAAGTCTGTGTCAACAAGATGCTTAACCCAACAGAAATACCAGTCCCCTGAATATATGAGAATGGTGGAGGCACATTTATTCTTTGATTAAGGGATACCTATTTGCCCCCTGGCAAGATTGATGTATGCCTGTATTGTCTGATGATGTTGTTTACATTGTCTGTTCTGAGTTGTGACATAAAGCATACTTAACATGGTTTATGTAGTTTTGAGAGTTTCAGGGACCAAAAATGCTTTATCTGGATATTTCAGGATTGAATGAATAAAGGTAACAATAAAACCTGCAATATCCTTCTCACCTTCTACCCCAGAACAAATCCAGAGCTTGATAGTCACTAGCATGTTTCCAGCAGTGCAAACATGTCAGGGCCCAGGTCTACCTTCTTTCATTGTCTTCACCTTTCCTTTGTGGTGGTGGTGTTGGTACTGCTTTTGCAGAGATTGCACCCAAACTTAAGGCAAGAAGGGAAAGTCTGCACCAGTTGTGATAACCCTCTTTACAGTGGGAAAGCCAAACTTACCAAAAGCACAACCATGTTTTCCCACTTATATTCTGTACCCCAGAAATGGATCAAATGAATGTTCCTTGCTGCAAGTGAAATGGGGCAAACAAGTACTGACTTTCTTTTCTTTCATGTAGGAAATGAAACAGTATAAGAAGATTAAGAGTATTTCTCTCTGACACAATTAGGAATTTTTTGTATTTTATAAAAAATTTTAAAAAGTTTATTTTAGCCAAAGTGCATCTTATGTTTATTTCCAGGATTAATGGTTATAATCTGATAAATTTACTGAGAAATAAAAGAAAAACTGTCTTTTAAAATAGAGAAAACAAAGATATATAATATCCAAGCAATACAACTGGAACCTGTTAGGCTGAGATGTGACAAAACATTCAAAGCTCTTCCACTTGAAATTATATTAGCATCTTTTTAGATTTAATGCTCTTTTTTGGTTTATGAGTGGTATATTATAATATAAAAGTGGTATAAAACTTCTGAGGATTTTCAGTGAGAGGATCTGAAATGTGATCCCGAGTCCACCATTTACTAGCAATTTGGCTGTACTGAAGTCATTTAGACACATAGGACATCAGCCTCCCTTTCATCATTTCTAAAATGAGGATAATAATAATCGCCCTTCACACTGTGTAGGTTTGTTGCCAGACTCAAATGAGGTGATATTTTTAAAATTGTTTCATCAACAGCAAAACACTCTAAGGCATCAATCTTTCCCTTTTTTCTTTCTCTTCCATGCATATATTTCTACACATAAAACTCTTCACTTGAGATTATAAATGCCATCATAGAGATATATTCAGGGCCTCTCTGATAGTTTCTGTCACTCAGTTTGTTTTTTTTCTACTTAGACCAAATTGAATCACACCATTAGGTGCTACTTCTTTAATGATTACATCTATTTCTCACTTCAAAAGCTTTTCTCTCTGACCCCAGACACTCTGAAAGCCTGTCCGATATAATCAGCTATTATTCTGTTTGTCTGAATATTGAGTTCATATATCAAAATTAGAGAAACTGGTATTGGAGGCACTTTTGTTTTAGAATATAATTAATGTCTGAAATAACATTTGGGTCATTAAGAATGAGGAGGGTTTCTCCTTACAAGGTAACTTGTGAATCTTTGAAATTTGTAAGGTCAATGATATTTCTTCCCCTTCTTCAACTTACCTTTGTCTAACATTGGTTTACACCTATCACATCAGTAAAATCCCAAAGAGTTAGTAGTATCATATCACATCAGAAGTCCAAACCAGCAGTCAACACCACCAGCTGTTTAAAGAGTTTTAAATATTGTGTCTACTCTAGAAGAAAATAAAATAAAAATATATACATACATATTTATAAATGACTTTAAATATAAATGCTTTTGAAATTTTTGGTAATAAATTTATCAAACATTCACATAACATTTATTTGTAATATGCTTAATGGTTTTTCTATACTTCCATCCCTGTCTATAATTATTATATATGCCTTCACATATGTGTTTAGACCTGTTATAGTGAAAGTAACAGAATATAACAAACTAGCATGAACAAAAATAAGTTTATTGACTTATGAATCTGCAAGTCTAGAATTAGCCTTTGGGCTTTGGGAAAGGATCAGTCCAAGGGTGTAGTGATGTTTCCACCTGTCAGCTCTGATTTCACTGTGATGACTTAATTTTAAGGCAGGCTTTCCTCGTGATCTCAGTCAAACTATCTACTCTTTGTGTCCTATATTCTTCCAAATTCATATCAATAGCATTGCCAACAAAGTCACTAGTGCCTCTCTATCTAGCGCAATTTTGTCACATCCCCACCTCTGACTCAAGTGATCACTCTGGTCAATGCTTATTTATATAGATTGGTTTACAAACCCCACCTCTGGAACAAGGGAACTGTCAACATGCCCAGATCATGGAGAACAAAACTCTTGGAAAAAAAAGGAAGACTGCCAGAGTGGCAATAAATAAAATGCATTCTAATTCCATAACAAGAGAACTGATTTTAAGTGTGCATATAGGTTTATTTAATGTCTGGATTTGATCTCCTGATAATAAAGAATGAAGACAGGTATTCTCCCATGAGTATAGGAATTAATTTTGTTGTCATGAACTGTTAGGTTGAACTACTTGAAATTGCCACTTAAAGGGGTAAATATGGTAAAAAAAAATCAGAAAGTTTATATGGTTTAAGCACATAGAAAGCAGCTTTAATGGAAAACTGGACATGATTACTTTCACTATTGCAAAGATCATAATCATCAGCACTGTAATATCTTCATATGTTTAGCAAGTTTATTTAATATATAATTACAGCAATCAATCTTATTTATTTTCCTAGAGATATACATTTACTTTTATTCTAAAATTTTTAACAAGAATGGGACTTCTTTAAGTTAGACATTTATTGGATGATTAATTGGAGTATTTCAGACTCAGGGCTGATCTAAGGTATAATTATCTTTAAATATATATCCATAATAAAAAGATTCAGCTGTGTTCATGGGCTAGAGAGTAGATCCCTGTTCATCCATTTGTGTCTGCATGAAAAGGACCCCTTCATTTCTGAGGAACCATTTACTCTCTTCATTGCTGTCCTGTGTTTGGTGATTTTAGGTATTTATGCACAAGCTCTCTCTGGACACAAATGCATATAGAGAGGTGAGTCCTAAGTTTTGCTTGATTAACTGATGCATCATTGTGGATGGCACCTTAGAGGAAAATAACTATATTCAGATCATTGTTAGAAATCAATATTTATGGGCAAGTACATATTAAAATGTGGTTTTATAAAACATTATTTAAGAACTTTTGTCTCTTCATTTCCATAGACATAATAAGTGCACTGTGGCACCAGCCCATGCCTTTAGGGAAATGGTGGGAATTGCTGCCATCTGTGGAATAGCTAAAAGAGGAGTTCTTTGTGGAAAAACGCTAGTATTTATGTCACTTTTTCTACCAAAGGGGGTTGTTAAAAATGTTCATTATAACATAACCTATAAAAACCTATTTGAGAAAAATTTTTCCTTGCCCCTATATGAGTCCTAAAATAAGTTTTGTTTTCTAATCTATGAGTTTTTGATTACTAAATATGTATGTCTAAAAATGATAACATCTTTTTTCCACTGGTTGTCAGAAAGCTTTGGCCAAATCTGTGGTGACTGTCTTAGGATGACATGTAGGAATTTTGGTGTTTCTTTAATTTCACCTATCCATCTTCCCCCTTTCTTAAATTTTTGGTCAAATTAACATTTTTAAAAATTGTTGTTCAAGTACAGTTGTCTCCATTTTCACCCCACTGTGCCACCTTCACCCCACTCCACCCATCCCCACCTCCTACCCTTGAATCCACCCCCTTTGGCTTTGTCCATGTGTCCTCCATACATGTTCCTTGATAGCCCTTCCCTATTACCCCCTATTATCCCTCTCCCCGCTCTCTGGTTACTGTCAGATTGTTCTTTGTTTCAATGTCCCTGGTTGTATTTTGCTTGCTTGTTTGTTTTGTTGATTGGGTTCCAGTTATAGGTGAGATTGTATGGTATTTCTCTTTCACCACCTGGCTTGTTTCATTTAGCATAATGCTCTCCAGTTCCATCCATGTTCTTGGGAGGGGTAGGAGCTCCTTCTTTCTTTCTACTGCATAGTATTCCATTTTGTAAAGGTACCACAGTTTTCTGATCCACTCATTTACTGAACACTTTTCTTAATATCTGAAAAGAGACTTTAATGTATAACATAAAAATAAAAAAATTATATTTGAAAGAAAGCAAAAATAAATAAAAAGTAAGTACAGAACTTATTATTGTAATCCACTAAAATAGCCACTGAGCTGTATATTCTTTAATGTCTCACTTATTTTATCATTTATATATTGTATCATGTCACTGCTAAGCCTCCTAAGATCCTCTTTGGAATAATGTGGTATCTATAACTCTTTATCTATCTACATCTATATGTTGACATAGGATCTCTCCACTCTATGCTGCCTGGAACAATCTATTACCCCTTTGGAGGCTCTAAGGGATAAGAATGGTTGGGTTACAACAAGCTCAGTTCTTAGTTCAACCTCTAAACCTGTCAAGGGAGTGGAGTCCCTGATTGTGCAATGGAGAAGCATTCTTTCAATGATACTAATGGGTACAGGAGGTAAAGCAGCTATCATGGATAGTGCACACTGATTTATTTACATTGACTGCAGGAGAAGTAGTCAGGGTAGCAAGATGTCAGTGATAACCTAGAAGTTTTTAAATGTGCATGCTCCAATTTCTCTAATTATATAGGATGAAAAATCTCTTCTACCTGTGGTTCCTTTTATGACTCTACTCAATTATCCCCTAAGTACCTTCCTCATTATTGTCTGTAATGATTTCTAAGGGATTCCTCAGTACTTTCTGAAAGCTGGAAGTAGTGTGGTTTTCTAGATCTCTCTTTGTAGGCGTTGCACCCCTGCTTAAGTGATAACCTTAACACTTGTTTGTTTCCTTTGAATCAATCACCAAGTGTTTTAAGCTTCTGTAATCCAAATTTGGCAAAAATGATTCACTCATTTTTTAAATATTTGTAATTAAAACCATTTTGTGGTGTATTATATTTTTAAAATTTATCTCCAAGCACCATTAGTCTCCTTATATATTTTATTCTTTATTTGCCTGATTGATACTCTATATGCGTGCATACACATTTATGTAAATGTTGATCTTATCTATGTATACTCATGTATATGGAAATTCAAAAAAAGAGATTTTGTAAAACTGATTTCTCCTGACTTAATCTATATTCGTCTTCACTCTAATATGAACTATATTTATGTCTGCCTATCTATTTATCTACTTATGTATCTACCTATCTATCAATATCTCATATTTCTCTCAGAGGATTTCCAGATAATTCATAACATTGCAGATTGAAAAGTTTCCAAAATTACTTAAAATAACTATTAATTATTAAATAAAAGAAAAATGGTAAAGTCTTCATTTTTCACACACATGTCATTTAATTTTAAACTGACTGCTAACACGATGGTAAATAAATTTCATATTTTTTACATACTTAAGTACCATAAATTTTTTTTCATGTTAACATTTCAGTTTAACTCCTAGTGGTTTCAGAATTTTCTGGACATATATAAAAATAATGTACTTCAAACTGAAGCCAAAAAGTAATGTGTATCAAAGGAAAATTTACATGGTAATGACCCCTATATTGAGCTTTTACATTGTCAATTCACACTCTGTATACAAATTTAGTGATAGATTAGTCATTTTGAGAACTTAAAACTCAATTTAAAAATGTTTAAAGTGTTCCTCTGCAAAAACTTTGACAGTATCTGGCTCAAGTTCACAGCTACAGTTCTGTAGATGACTTTGATCAGAACCTAACTCCTTTATTTCAACATGGCACATCTTGTCTGAAGCAATCCTTAGGCTCCAAAGTGGCAGAGCCATGGATGTTGAACCTGAATGTTCATGTTCTTGAACCTCAAGAATCAATGTTCATGTTGTTTGCACTGCATGAAAGTGGTTATGTGGAAGACAAATGAGAAAGGGTATAATTAAACCTATTAAGATAATAAGCAAGTAAACAGTGGATTAGCACAAAGCTATCACTGGCTAATAGCACAGAGGTACCTTTGAGAATTCATAAAAGACCCTCCTCTGGGAAGACAAATTAGTCTCCTGTGCCCCATAATGATTAAAAAACGCAATACTGTGCAGAAAACTATGCATAGAGGTGAGCCCTTACCCCAGACTGATGCCAAGGTGTACAGCATAATGAAGTTAGGAGCAGACTGGGTTTCAGCCTTCCATTTGGGTAGTCTTACTGCACACTTATGGTCAGAATACAATATGGGCAGCCTTAGGATTCTCTCTGTGCTCAGGTCCTCAATCTTGCTCTGTTTACTCGGCCAATTTTGTTTTCATTGCTGGAAACATTTCAGATATGTGAGCCATATTTGTGGGTAATCAGATAAATTAGTTCAGTTAGTTGACATAACTTAAATATAATTATCCTTTCAAAGTAAAGTATTAAAATTATGATTTATTATTTTTTTATTTTTATAATTAAATTTATTGGGGTGACATTGGTTAATAAGAATATATAGGTTTCAAGTGTACAATTCTATGATAGATCATCTGTATTTTGCATTATGGGCCCACCACCCAAAGTCAAATCTCCTTCTGTCACTAAATATTTCATGCACTTAATCCTTTACTACCCACCTACCTCCTTTTCCTTTGAATTTTAACCCTGATTTTTATTTTAAATTATCATATGTACACATTTTGATTATTGGTATGTACTTATCTAAGGATAAATTTGACTATTTCCATTGAAATAAAGAAATTGTGGTGGTGGGAAGGAAGCATGTAACTATAACCCTAAACCTTTATTTAATTTGTGTAGTACATGTCTGTATATGTGTGTACATGTATGTGCATATAGAAACACACACACACATAATCACAAAGGCCCCGAATACTTTTATTTAGTGATAACTTGAATTTAAGTTAAAATTGTATAATTACTTTTCCCTATTTGAGTTATAACTGCTTTCTTAGGGAAAATATGAATTGTTCTTTTTAAAAGTATAAGTAAGATATGTAACCCTTCTTATGTCTTTGAATGTGCCTTCTTCATTAAAGTTAAATTCTCATCACCTATCACTGGAATTGTTTCTAATAATCTCCTAAAGATGTTTTAGCTTTCTGGTAATCCTCTGTATAGCAGGGAATGTGGGCTGGAGTATTAGTCACATTCATTTTCAAACCTCAGCACTAACATTTATTAGCTTAATGATTTTTAGACTTTACTACACTCTCCAATTCATCTGCTGTCATTCTCTCTTTTTATTGTTATAAGTCACACATTGATCAAAAATTAATTGAAGAATTCTAAGTATACAGTACCTAATTTAAAATTTTAAAACTATCTACCTATCATCTATCTATCTAATCTATCTATCTATCTATCTATCTATCTATCTATCTATCTATCTATCTATCTATATCTCCAGAATGTGTCTACCCATGTAATATGAAAAATAGAGACATTTATTGAAAAAGATACATGATACAATAAAAGAAACATTATACATAGGACAATGATGCCTCAGTCCTCTTCAAAGTAGACACCTTGGAATCTCACATGGTTCTCCCAACCTGCCATCTGCTGTCCCATCATATTTTCCTGAATCTCATTGACAGTCTTGAAATCTTTTCCCTTTCAAAGGTGATTTTTGTTTTGGGAAAAGTCAGAAGTCACAGGGTATCAAATCTGGGCTAATAGAGGGCCTGAATCACCTGGGTGATTTGATGTTTTGCCAAGAAACTGCATGAGCTGTGATACATGAGTAGGCTCATTGTCATGATGAAGCTGCCAAACACCAGTTGCCCATAGATGTGGCTTTCTAAATTATACAAATAGTTTCCATGGAGGAATGTTCAAGCTTAACACAAAATTTGATGCAGATTCATTGCTCAGTCATCAACTTGCTCAGTCATTTTGAATGCAGCAGCCACACAGTACACATACTTCCTCAATAGCATCAACTGCCCCTACTGAATAGCACAGTGAAGTTGTCATTGCTCATATAAGTGCATTCCAGTCCACTCTCCTTGGCAGCCAGTTTATATTGATGTCATGAAAACTTTTCTCATTATATTAACAATGGCTAGGCTTCTTTTTTCTGAACAGATCTTATGTATGTGTGTATTTTGAAAACATTTTTTTTGTAATTCATGGGTGGCAAAACCCATCATGAACTGTTGTAGGGCTCATTTTGAGTCTACTTACTTGATTAATATATATGTTTATATTTCACTGTAGAAATATTAAGATATTTCTTTATGAGATGTAGTTTCAGATCCTATGGAGATATTATATAATTTTTTGTAAATCAAATAAATTCCTTTTTAAAATCTTCACTATTTCAGTTTTTTTAAAAGATTTTATTTATTTTTTGAGAGAGGGGAAGGGAGGGAGAAAGATGGGAGAGAAACATAAGTGTGTGGTTGCCTCTCACATGTACCCTCCTGGGGACCTGGCCCTCAACCCATTCATGTACCCTGACTGGGAATTGAACCAGTGACCCTTTGGTTCACAGGCCAGCACTCAATCCACTGAGCTGCACCAGTGAGGGCAAATAAGTTACTTTTTTAAAAATGTTGCTTTTTGTCACATACCCATTAGTAAGTTTTTGAGAAAAGAGGTGTGCATTTATAATCACAATATCTAATGCATCCAAACCTCTCTAAACTTGTCTGTTGTTGGAGTGGTTCTACCCCTACTGCACCTCAATGCACTCCCTTCTCTCCCATCCACATAGCAGAATCCCTTATTATTCTCCACAGTCCATCTCAGTCATTATTCTTCCCTCACTCATCTTTCATTTTTGTTGATATGAAAACACATCCTTTAACCTTTCTCAGGTATTTGCTTATCTATTTACATATGTCATTCCTACTAAATCCTACAATATTTGAAAATTATAATTGTGGATTTTTCATTTTTATATCATCAACTCTTACAATTATCTTAATAAATAGCAGGAATTTCTTTGGTGAATATTTGTTGAAAATGTGAGCAATAATGTTGCTCAGCAAGAATAAATGTTTTATCTTTTCCCAACATAATGGAGACAGGGATTTGTGGTGGTCAATATTAAATTTTTAGCTCTTGCTACTCCAGAAAAAAATAAACTAAAGCAATAGGACATTATGTTGTTAAACACCTAACAATATCCCTTTTTTGTTGTTGTTTATTAACTGCTGCACAGCTCAACAAAGTGGAATTAATTAATGATTATCCTTGTGTATTTTTATATCATCAACATTTATTAATCAAAATGATAATATGGAGAAGAGGCTATTTTTTTATTTCTTCCTTATTTGAAGTCCTCTAATAGAATATTTCAATATCAATTCTCATCATCCTATATTTTGAGACTACTTATGTACTAAAATTTTTAGAGAAAATTAATAAATTGCATTTTCTGTCACAGAAAAAATCCTTCCATCCTTAATTATTTAAATGTAAATTTTAAATAGAATCAAAATGGACATCTTCTAGATTTACTATATAATAGAAATCACTCTGTCATATAACGCAACTAGAAGAGAAAACTCTGGCAAATTTGATATTTGTTTCTCCTAAGTTTTTCAACTCTGACATAAAGATATGTTAGGATCTCATGGAAGGCAAAATCACATCTGTTGGTTTGCTCAATGGACGGATTCTTGGCTCTATTCAAAAGCACTATCATATTACTTTACTGTTAGATACTCACTTCATTTACTTCAAAGGGATGAAGAGGTAAATAGATAGAAAATGTGAAATTGGAATTCTGAAGAGCCTCAGTTACCATTCAAACATGCATCACATTTAACTTTCTTATTTTAGTATTCAACAACTTGAAAATGTAACTGAGGGCTCTTGACTTTTCATTCCTGCTGTGTAAAGCACTGACATTATTGCATTCACTGCTTATATTTTCTTTCTGAGCAACTACTAGTAAAACTTGAATACCAGTGATAGTTAACATTTTAAAAGACATTTTCACTTTTATGTTTATTTCTCTACCATCAAGGAGCCACCCCACTTAAGTGAAATATCATGACATTCTCATTTTTTTAAGTTTTATACTATCTTTGCAATAATTGTCTGTTTCTGCTTAACAGACTATATAATGTATCCCATCCAGCTGTGATATTATGGCAGATATATAGCTTTATTATGTGCATTTCATTGAATCATTTGCTTGTGGCATGTTTTTGTGCAAATACACTGTAACTGTAGGGATTGATGTGCTTCTTCAGGATCACACCTGTATCTTCTATTGAAATTTAAATGACTAAATTATCAGTTACTATTTATCTTGACTTTACTCTTGCCAAAATGCAAACAACTAAACATTAGACACATTTTTTCTGAAAATTTGTTTTAGCAGCTCTTGTATAAAAGTGTCTTTATATTATATTCCAGTAACTAAAGCTCTTCTGTCGCTAAAATGCTTTTCCTGTAGTTTTAAACATCTATGAATTGGCAGATTTTTGTAGATGTCTATAGCCCCTCCAGCATCCATGCAGTCCCTTGTCTGTCTGTCTTCTTTTCCCCTGCCTAGATTGGACTTAGTTTTTCCAGCACGTAATTTGGATGAAAATACTCTCAGTGTCATTTTTGGCCCTGAGTAGTTCAACCAATAAATGTAATTCAGTATATGCACAACATCCTCTTGGCAGTAATTCAAGAATGAGAACACGATGCCTTTCAAGCCATGAGCTCTAGGGCTTTGAATCTAGAATAGAACATAATAGTAGCACATGGAACTGTTGAAGTCCTCTTGGACATGAGAACCACAGAAGCAGATATGAGAAAAGAAGAGAAAGTACTTTGCCCTGATCACAATTTTGAAACTACTCAATAAATAGCTTTCTGATAACTCATATCTGGAAACTTCAATTACATAAAATCATAGCTTTGTTTAAACCAATCTGAATTTTTCTTTTCTGTCATTTTCAATATAAATTCCTAACTTTTACTGGGGTGTTGAGTTTGGTACTGCATAATAATGTCTGTTATTACCAGAGAGTATTATTTATTTGTTTATAATATTTTTAAAAGATTTTATTTATTTTTAGAAGGGAAGGGAGGGAGAAAGAGAGAGAGAGATAAACATCAATGTGAGGTTGCTGGGGGCCGTGGCCTGCAACCCAGGCATGTGCCCTGACTGGGAATCGAACCTGTGACACTTTGGTTCGCAGCCCGCACTTAATCCACTGAGCTACGCCAGCCAGGGCTTATCAGAGAGTATTTATAAGATAATTTTAATTCATAGCTTCTGTCACCTAATTTAGGATTATGTTACACCTGTAAGTGTATATATCTTTTGATATGTTATGTCACATCTATAGCCAGGATTTTAAGACTTTCATTGAATATAGATACATTAATTTATATGAAAAACATTGAACAAGTTACAGTATTTTTAATTTATTTTAATTTATTTTCAATCGATTATGAAGTACTCATTGAGAGTATGCTTCGTGTTTAATACTTTCAAATAACCATTAATTTTTGGTCATTTAAGTTAGTATCAGCCAGCTAAATATACTGAAATATGTTTGAACAATAGTACCTATTTTTTTAACCAGCCCAATTTATATTTGCATTCATTTTTCTTAACTCTGAGAGACGATCAAAAGCTAAAATGAACCCTGAATTCCCACCAGGAGATAACAAAGCACATATTGAAGCAACAACAAATTTTCCTAAGTTTTCTTCTTATTTAGTTTATAAAATAAAATTAGTATTTATCTTAAAATTCATTCATTAGCTACTTTTAGTTTCTTTTCAAGAACTTGTGTATATATCTTAGCAAAAACTGATTGAAATATGCTGCTTTATAAAGATTATTTTATGTTTTGTGTATATTACATAAACTTTGAAGATGTTTTAATGGCTGAAGTGAAATCTTAAAAGGGGTTACTATTTCTTTGCCCTTCAAATAATTTACTGGAATAGATTTTCCAATAAAATGCTGAAATGCATTTCCTATAGCGAAATTCATATGCTACCAAGTTTAAGGGCTATAATTTACTTTTAACTGTAGATCTGAAAGGTTAAATTTTAATACTAATCTTAACCAGCTACTGTGAAATCATGGAGTTGACCCTGACAAAAAGGTCAGCTATTTTCTCGATATTAAATTGAAATGTTCTCCATTAATTTAAATAAGTTAATATGTTGATACATATCTCTTGAGTAATGGAGATATCCTGTAAGATCTAGCTTGCTATGTCTGGAAAATTTTAATACTTTTGTCAATGTGACATAACCTTTACTTGATTTATATACCTCATTTTTTGAGTTTCACTTGTAACTTACTGTTTTTTGGGTCAGTTCATAAATGGTCTTTTAACATTTTGACATAAACTCAATCTGTTCATAGATATAACACCTCACAGCAAATGAAGTAGTTTGTTATTTTTCCTAAAATGAAATAAATAATTTTGTTTGGGAGAATGTTGAAGCAGGAGAAACAGGACAATAAATAGCATTTTTGGTAATATTTGAAGAGTGGAAGAACCCACCATTATCTGTTAAGAAATAGTATTTTTTTTCTGTTAACAACTTCTGATGTTTGTCATTTTAGCTCTTGACACATTAATATTTAGTGTTTACAAATGTGTTTTAAATAAGGCATTCTCATAAATCCTGATGGTTCAAAATATATTTAGTATGTAGAAAAGAAATAACATTTTTATTACCTTATGTTCATTTTGATGAACACTTTTATTCATTCATAATCACCTACTACAATTAGGAAAATGTTAACAAATAATTTTGTTGTAACTCACACACTTAGATTGATAGAGTGTACTTAATGACATATAAAATATTACCTGTTGAAAACTTCATTGTATGAAAAACAACTCAAACTCTATTCTTAGACATATGATGTTA
This sequence comes from Phyllostomus discolor, assembly GCF_004126475.2. NCBI lineage: Eukaryota > Metazoa > Chordata > Mammalia > Chiroptera > Phyllostomidae > Phyllostomus > Phyllostomus discolor. Next base: position 138,502,161 of record NC_040907.2, read on the forward strand.
TAACTATATATATTCTTTCTCACTTGGGGAAATGCTCAAGATAAAAATTGAAGGAAGAAGGTAAATAGGTAAAAAATTCAACTATTAACAAACATTGTGTAATTTCTATTCCTATATATGTTTTTAACTTAATGTATATTTTGAATACAGTGAGATATGTAGGCTGTAAGTATATGGTTTGATTGCTTTTGATAATTTCATCACCCATATAAATCATGTCACCACAAAAATATAGAACATTACCATGCTGATACTCTCCTCTTGCCAGGAAACAACTGTTGCTCTTTTTTAGTGTTATAAGTAAGTTTTGCCTGTATTAGGATGGCATATAAATGGAAACATACAGTATGTGTTCATTTCGGCCTGAATTACTTTTCTCAGCATGTGTTTTGAAATGGATCTTGTTGCAGGTATGAGTCATCCCTTCCTTTTCATAACTGTATGCTCTTCCTGTTGTATCAGTATAGTACCACGGTTTGTTGATACATTCTCATGTTAATGTGAATTCTGGTTTTTCCAGGTTGAGACTATTACAAATACTGCTGATAAGCATTCATGAATAAATCTTTAGACTCTCAATTTTTTTCCCATTTCTTCTGAGTTTAAGTTTATGGAAATTGTCAACAGCTTTTCAAAGTGTGTGTACCATCTTACATTCCCATGAGAATCATGAGACATTTCAGGTTCCTACATTTGTTTGCCAGCAAATTGATTTGGTTAATCTTTTTAATTGTAGCCATTCTAATGGCTATGTAGTATAATCACATAGTGGTTTTATTTTATTTATTTTTTAATTAAATTTATTGAGGTGAGGCCTAACAGGTGTGGTTCAGTAGTTTGGGCATCATCCTGAAAAGCAAAATGTCATCAGTTTGATATCTGGTCAAGGCACATGCCTGGGTTGCAAGTTCAGTCCCTGGTCAGGGTGGGTACAAGAAGTAATTGATTGATGTTTCTCTCTCACATTGATGTTTCTCTCCTTCTTCTTCTCCTTCCCTTCCCTTCTCTCTAAAAATAAATAAGTAAAATCTTAAAATAAATTTATTGAGGTAACATTGGATAATAAAATGATGTCATTTTCAAGTATACTGTGTTACATCATCTGCATATGGTTTTGTGTGCCCACCACCCAAAATGAAATCTTATTCCATCACCCTGTATTTGACCCCTTTTTTTACTCTTTACTACCCACTACCCACTTTCCTTCTGGTAACTTCCATACTGTTGTCTGTGTCTATGAGTTTGTTCATTTGTTTTTCTTGTTTGTTCATTTGTTGTTTTCAGTTTTATATCCCACATACGAGTGAAAGCAAATGATTCTTGACTTTTTCTGTCTGACTTATTCCACTTAGCATAATATTCCCAGGATCCATCCATATTGTTTCAAATGGCAGTATTTCATCTTTTCTTATGGCTGAGTAGCATTCCATTGTATATAAATGCACCACATCTTCCATATCCAGTCATATATGGAAGGACACTTTGGTTATTTTCATGTCTTGACCTCCAGGCTACAGTACACATAGGGGTACATATATTTTTGTGACTAAATGTTTTCAAATTTGTTGGATAGATATCCAGAAGAGGGGTTGCTGGGACATATGGTAAATCCATCTTTAATTTTTTGAGGAGCTTCCACAATGCTTTTCCTCATTGCTGTACCACTTTATATCCCCACCAGCAGTGAATGGGGGATCCCTTTTCTCTACAACATTTCCAACATTTTCTATTACTTGTCTTGTTGATAATAGCCAATCTAAAAGGTATGAGGTGGTATTTCATTATAGTTTAATTTGCATTTTCCTAATATCTGCTTAAGTTGTATATCTTTTTTTGTTTTTTTGTCCCCATATGTGAAAATTAATCCAAAATGCATCAAGACCTGATATAAGACCTGAAACAATAAACTACATAGAAGAAAACATAGGTACAAACTATGAACCTTTATCTTATAGAGTATTTTATGAATGCGACCCCAAAGGCAAGTGAAGGCAAAAATAAATGAATGGGACTACATAAAACTGCAAAGTTTCTGCTCAGCAAAAGAAACCACCAACAAAACAAATAGGCAACCAACTGAATAGGAGAAGATATTTGCAAACACTAGCTCTGACAAGGGGTTAACATCCAAAATATATAAAGAACTCCTACAACTTAACATCAAACAAACAAACAAAAACAATTTGATTAAAAACTGGGCAGAGGACCTGAACAGACACTTCTCCCAAGGAGGCATCTTGGTTTTAATTGTCATTTCCCCAATTATGAAAATGTTGACTGCTTTTTCATATAATTATTAATTATTAACTTATCTTCCTTTGTGAAATGCTTGTTAAAGCTGAGCCCATTTTTAGTATATTTTCTTGCTTTTTTATTATGATTGAAATGGATGAGGTAGATAGTCTAGATACAAAACTGCTGTCAGGTATATGTGCTAAGAATATGTTCTCCCAACCTGCAGTGTGCCCCCACTATATCTATGCAATTCACACCATTGGAGTTTACAAGAGAACACCCCTGGTTTCCTTTCCTCCTTCTCTTTACTGTGACATTTGCCACAAGAACGAACACAAGAGCATTCAGTTACATCATGTATACACACATAGTGCTTGATAGCTTGAGATTTGAGTAGGAATAACAAGTTCTTACAGGGTTTTGTTCTTCGTGATCAACACTTTCCCTTAATTTGAGCAAAGAATGCATTTTAACTGTATTTTTATTGTTTATATTACTATGGATGCCCTCACCCCCTAAGCTTTGCCCACATCCCCCACCTCACCCAGCCCTTACCACCCCCTTCCCTCAAGTCATCACCACCCTGTTGTCTGTGGAGCTAAATACAAAAGTTGAAAGTGTAGAGAAAGTAGAGGATATAATTTAGAATCATGATCCTAATATAAAAGCAAAGAAATGAGATCCCACAAGTAAAAATTGGGGGGAAAGGTGCATGGTTTTGTGGTATATAAACATATTTTTGACTTTCTGTCCATGACTAGGCTAGTGAGAATAACAATGCATTAAGGCTATGTGATGTCATTCTTTAGCTAACTATTCATAGAGGAGCAATTCAGGAGTGGCATGATGCTCTGTGGTATCAGGGATAGCACTTCCTTCTATCTTGTTGCTTTAGCTTTTATGGCTCCCACCTCCTGATCTAAGATGCCAGTGTCAGTGTTTCAAGCAGCAGAATGAAGTAAAACTAAAGCAAGGACCACCACGTGAAAATAAAAATAAAGAAATAAAAGAAAAAAGAAAAAAAAACATAACAGAAAAATAAGCAAACTCATGAAGTATTCATTAAAAATCAAATAAAAATATTCCCTGAGAAATAATTTAAAAAATAATATTTTCTTTCAGTATGTGTCTTACCTTTGCCCAGTTTCAGGTTTGCTCCTTGAACAGCCTTCTTCTCTCCTGTCCTTATGAATTTTAGTTCCTCAGAGCCCTAATTCCTGCCTCCTCATGGTACCTAGCTCCTCCCTTCATGCTTAGAGAAACCTCTCCCTATGCCCCAGTGTGAAAGTTATCCCAGGCATAAAGTTAGGGTTTTTAAGTGGCTCATTTCATTTGTTGCTCTTTTTTGAGTTTTCATTAGGTATGCTAATGCTGCTCCTTGTCTAAAAGTGGAAAGTAGTCATTTGACTTCTTTTTTCTTGAGTTAAAGTTATTTATGGCAGACAGGCTAATCATGTATGAATTTGCCTTTAGTGACTAAATGCAGAAATTCCTTTTCATTTTTATATAATATTTTAATAGAATAATTTTTAAAGTAATTTCATGGAGTGAATTGAGTCAATATTTTTAAAGAGTTGTATTTACTTCAAAATATACATGTTGTTCAAGTATAGATTTAATTAAATAATGATAATTCAGAATGTTTTTGTATATTGATACTTTGGAATTTAATAGAATTAGCATGAAAATTACTTTAGGTATCAACACACCACAGGAAAAAAATAACATACTATAGAATCTAAAGATCCATCCTATGACTAAAAAGTTAAACATTTCATTATTATCTTCTTCAATTTCTATGACAGATATATACCAATATTTTCATAAGAGACATTCGGTGTATTTTTTGATTCTCTCATGGAATGATTTGCAAATATATTTTAAATGTCAGCTTTGCTACTGTGAGAAAAATGGCATGAACTTAAATCATTCCATTGTTTTCTGGAATAAATTGATATTGCACTTGTAATGTTTTATATTTCAAGTTTATGATGGCTTTCTTGATTCAGATTTGTCCTATAATAGAGCTTGAATTCTACATATTATATCATTAGAGCTGCTATTTGAATTTTCTGTACAGAAAAATAAACTTTAGTTTTAAAATATAAATTATTAAAAATTATATTTTTTGTCCTGGCTGGCATAGCTCAGTGGATTGAGCTCGGGCTGTGAACCAAAGCATCGCAGGTTTAATTCCCAGTCAGGCACATGCCTGGGTTGCAGGCCACAACCCCCAGCAACTGTACATTGATGTTTCTCTCTCTCTCTGTCTTTCTCCCTCCCTTCCCTCTCTAAAAATAAATAAAATCTTTTAAAAAAATTGTATTTTCTATAGATAATTAAGTGAATACAGGAGCTGATTATAAGTACATGAACCTTATCATATTATTATCTTATGATGCCAATTATACTTAAACACAAATATTGAACATAATAATTTTTAAGGTGACAAAGTACATGTTTTTTAAAAGAGATTATTTCATTGTTTTTCTTTCTGGACTTTTTGCCTTAAAGTAACTTGAAAAAGTGACTTTAAATTCCAATTTTAAAGTGCTGCCCATATCATCTTGTAATTATAAGTAATAATACATATCTATACTTGCTCCTTTGGTATAATTGTTTATTTAATTTTTGAGCCAGTGATAAACTGCTTAGAATATTTAAACATCTGATGTTATGATTACACAGTAAAATTTAACAAAAATATGACTTTATTTTGATAATAGTTGGCTGTGATTCTTTTGATAAACATAAAATATATGCCATGATTTTAAACTGAGAAGTTTCTTTTTGTTTTTTCCCCTCAAGTACCATGTAAGCTGTCACTGAGAACCCAGGCCCCTTCTCCCCTTTGACTTTATTTACCACTGCTAGTGTGTAGCTTTCTTCCTCAGATCCACAAGATTGCTTCTGTACCACAGAGTATACATGTGAATTCTAGAAATGAAAAAATGCTAAAGCAAAAAGACAAACTCTTGCTTCCAGATGAACCCACCTTTTTTAACAAAAGCAGTAATATTGAAGGGGACTTCTGCTTATAAGTCATTGACCAGATGAATCTTTTGGCTAAATTTATTGCAAGTAAGTCTAGGTCATTAGTACTATTAACCAAATGGATACTATGAACAAAAGCAGGGTTATGTTAACAAGTATGGGTGGTAATGGGTAATGATTAGAATGTAGTTATATCTGTCACAGAAATCCAAAAAAAAAAGTGAATTTTGCTGTGAATTCTTGTTGTATTAGTGGTTATACAAAGAATAACAGACATTTTATTTAGTTTGGTCAGGAAAATGAAAAAGATATTTCTGTTTACGGTTTTATGATATGTAACTCTATATTTCTTTTTTCATTTTTGGTCAGTATGGTTTTGTTTACTATGTCTTTCCATTTTGCTGTCTGATGATAGGGTGATTTATAGCCCTATTGTTTGTAAAACTGTGTACTTAACTTGTTATTTTTAAAGAACAGTTGATTATTTAAATCTCAGGTATAAACCTCAGTGATTGTTGTAAAGTAGGAAAATGATATTTTCAGTCCCCATTTAAAAACTTGTTAATAGTTTGGCTGAGTTTTTCACTTTTTGGAATTGTATGTATATTGAAATTTTTATTTAATCAAATTACTAATATAATTGTCTACCACTCTAAACAACTCAAAGACACAAAAGATATCATTTATTTCAAAGACAACAGTTTGTTCCCTCCTCAGCAAAGTTATATTGTCGTTATATTTATAAATTTGAGAGATTATAATACCATTACGTGTCTCTACACGTGTTCTATCAGTTAGAGAATGCACGATAAGAACTAATGCACAATTTCATAATGATTATTCCCTTGGAACACCATGAAAAAGATACACAATATTACCTACAATACTTTTCTTGTAGCTCCCATTTTTCTCATATTCATCATGTAAATAGATAAACTGCTTTATAAATGGATCTTTAACTGCTTTATTCAAAGTCCTGGAGTAATGTTCTTTGTGAGCCTTAGTCTGATACCTTGTGGATACCCTCTCCATTTTCTCCTGTGGTGGCATCTGCTCATCTGGATATTTAGGGAGACCAGGTCAGTTCTTTCAAGGTTCCCCCAAAGGGATGTCCACTATTCATGTATGACATTTTAAAATAGGATTCCTTTACTTCTAATCCAAATACACTTCTTTCTTTCTCTTTCTTTTATGAAGAACACCTCTAATTTTTCTTACATGTGTCCAGATAAACTTTTGGGGAAAGAAATTTTGAGTCTATTATGTGCTTTACTTGCAAAATATGGAGTTCTATAATGAAAGCCCCAATTAAAAATTACTTAAGCAGGAGATATGATATTAATTATGGCAAATAAAAATAAATTTGGGACAATCAAGTACATATCCCTGTTTGTCAAAATTAAAGCATATGGGAATGTCAACAATGTCCCACAGATTGGATATTATTATATTTGTAGCGGGGTCTGCAAACAGACAGTGGCAATTCATCACTGACTATAGCAATCTGTCTTGTGGTCTGTACTGCACAATCTTAACCCAACAACCTGCTTTGCCTCTGGCCCTCTTTTCCAAATATCCTGGTTCAAGGATCAAGGAGAGGAGTCATACTGCAACAATCCTATTTGTTTTTGTTTCTTTTAGTATTTTTTCCTCTGTTTGAGAAGAATCTCATTAGGTAGTCCTGAAAATAGATACATCTCTGCCTTAAACTTAGACCTAATTAGGCTTTCTAACAGTGAAATTTTAAAGTAGCAAAAATATCAACAGCATTTACCAATTCTTGATTTTTATATCATTTTATTTCAGAAAAGGTATGGATGCTTTTGAGCCTCATGAAGTATGATTTCCTGCTAAAGAATGTATATCATAATGGGCATATTTCCTTTTATTTTTATTCACAGTGCAAAAACAGATTTTACCATGTAGAATTTCAATCATTCCCTAAGTCTCCATATATCCATTTTTAGGTCATGAATCAGTGTTAAACAGAAAAAACAATCAGATATCTTGGTTTTGACAACCTTTAGTTGGAGACTTGAAAATTTTCTTATCCCCAGAAACATTTTTTCCTTGTTCATGTGCCCATAGACATGTCAATACCATGGAATGTTCTATCTCCAATACAGAAGTGTATCTTTCTCCCTTACTTATGAAAGAACTTCGTGCAATTTCTTTAATCCTAGTGAAAAATTGTGTCAATAGTTCAAAAATATGTTTGACTTTAAGTCATCAGTAAGGACTAAGCTCCCAGGGGCATGGGTTTCTGCTTGTGGAATTTGACAAAGTTTTGAATTAAATTCATTTCAACAGTCCTGTACCAGCATTTCCTCACCTACATGCCAGATAGAGGACTTTAGTTTCTTAACAAATTGGGTTTGACAAAGTTAAAAACAAAAATTAGCTAAAAATTTTGCGGTCTGTTTAGTAGGCTAAATCAAATTAGTGAACTAAAAAAATACCATGCAATTACAGTTCCCTACCTGAAACATATACCCCTTATATCTGCAGTCTCTTCAAAAACAAAATTTTATTATCAGTGTAATCATATTGTCTCTTTGCCAGTCATGGTGAAAATGAACTCTCAATACAAAAGTAAAGCGATTATGTTTATTGAAAATATTGATAGATGGTTGAGTGATTATCTAATTTGAGTGTGTCAAGAAAAAAACCCTAATGAACAAAACAAACAAGCAAGCAAAATATAACCACAGACACTGAAATTAAGAACAATCTGACAGTAGCCAGAAGGGACGTGGGAGGGGATAATGGGGGGAAAGAGCGGAAGAGTTTGCAGGAACAACTCTAAAGGACTCATAGCCAAAACCAAGGGTGGGTGGAATCAGGGGAGGGAGGTGGGGGTGGATGGGGCGGGGTGGGGAGTTGTGAGGGGTAAATACAGACAACTGTACTTGAACAATAATAAAACAATTAAAAATACAAAAAAGAGAAAAATATTCAGCCATCAAAAACCAAATCATGTTATTCAATAACCTAGAATAATTTAAGTTCTTTTTAGAAAATATCCATCAAATACTTTGTAAGTAGAACTTCATCCCTACTAATATGTCTTTAAATCATTCTTTTTCTCTTATGTCAAAAATACATGTATCCTGTGTTCTCACCCTTTTTTTGCATTTCTTCCTTCTCAATTGATTTCCTTAATTCCCACACTCACATCTTTTGTTCTTCTCCCACATCCACAAAAAAATATGGCATAGCGACAAACCAAAAGAAAGCCAGGTGATTCTCAGAGGATTGGTAGAATAGGAGAACCTTAGGCCTTTTAGGTGGGCAAAAATGCTGCACTCAGGATCCTAACCCTGTTTTTTGTCACCTTCAACTTTTCCCTCTTGCCTGTCTAACAATTTTCAATGTTTCCTCGGCCCATTCATACAGATTTTTCTTTCTGTTTGGCTTCTAGCATTATCTTTCACATTCTGCCATAACAACATTTCTAGTTTCAGTGCACAGTTGTTCTGGTTCTCAGTCAATTAAGTTTAACAATGTGAATAATTTTTTATGTGGACTTCAAATCCATTATTTTAGTGACCTATATTTAGATTCACTCTAATATTTGATTTTAATAGTTTGTGGTCAGTACCACAATCTGCTTCTGGTCTGGTTTTAGCAGACAGAATGCAGCTTCTCCATCTCCTGCTTCCAATTACATAGTCTATATCATTTCTATATTGGCCATCTGGTGATGTTCATGTATAGTCATCTGTTTGGTCGTTTGAAGCGTGTGTTTATAATGTATAAGTTGTTGGTGCCACAGGAATCCATGAGCTGATCTTCTACTCTATTTATAACCTCTTTTCCTAATTTTCTGATTACATTTGAGTCTGCTTTATTTTCTACTTCTGCGTCCCAATCACCTATAATTATCAACATGTTTAGTTTTGGTGTGTGATCAATTTCTTATTCTGTACTTGCATAAAATTTTCAATTTTATCTTCTTAGTCTTTGTAGTTGGAACATAAACTTAAATGATGATATGTTAATAGGTTTTCTTAGAAGTCTGATTAATATTGTTCGACCTGACCTTGCATGTAGCCTCTAACTGCCTGTGCTACATCTTGCCTCAGTATTTAATCCACTCCATTTCTCCTTGTATTTCCAGTATAGAACAATTTGTAGTTGCCTGACTGGAAGTTTCCAATTCTAGTCCACATTCTTTCACTAACACCAAGCACTGCAATGTTTACATGTTCCATTTTTTGGATCATGCTTATGTTTCATGTTCCAATCACATGTGTGGTACAGCATTGTATTTTCCTTTCGCCTTTATGCACATCAGCCTCTAGACTTCTGTTCAGCATTGGTCTGGTTGGGCCATAGCAATGATGCTTTCTATACTTGTTCCCAGCTGTTCCCTTGTAACTCACCAGGGTGTAACCAGGCAGTGCAACCCACTTCCCCCCCAACACCCCATCATCACACACAAACTGAGAAAGACAGAGAAAAGACTTTGATTTCCATTTCTACACTTCAGTAACAGTATACTCCTCTTCATCTTTTCCGGTTGGTGTCAGAGGAATCCCAGTGGCGAGTTAATACTTCTGCCATGACTCCACAATAATTTCACTGTCCCCAGGTGTGAGTAGATGTTTTCTCAAATTTATATACCTGTAAAACCCAGTTTCTATAGTAATTTAAGCAAAACTTTTGTAGAGGTACATAAAACCACTCTATTAAAAAAAGAAAAAGAATAAAGATGGAAGAGTTGTATATTTGATTTAAATATTTATGAAATATAGTAATGAGGACTGTGTGGGATTAAAAAGAGGAATAGACATAAATCAATGGGACAGAATAAAAACAGAAATAGACCAACATAAATATCCCCAACTAATTTTTTTAACAAAATTACAAAAGCCATTAAATGGAGAAAAGACAGCCTCTCAACAGATGGTGCCAGAATGTTTGTAATATTTGAACATCCATAGGCAAATATTGAGTCTCAACAACCTTGGTTTTATTCCTTAGGCAAATATCAACTCCAAGTTGAGCACCAACTTATAGACAACCACATACCTGACACAGGATTCATACTTAGAGTATATTAAAACTTCCCAAAACTCAACACTTAAAAAACCAACAATTGAATTAAAAGTGAGGAAAATGCATGGAGAGGCATTTCATTGAAAATCATATAAAGAGGGCAAATAACATGATAAGATGTTTAACATTATTGGCCACTAGGGACGTGTCAGCTAAAATTACAGTGAAATATCACTACATATGTATTGAATTAGCTACAATTAAAAATAAAAATACGAGATCAAATGCTTCAAAGATGCAGAGTAATTGAAGCAGTCATGTGTTACTAATGAGAACATTAAATGAAATAGACACTCTGGGTAATAGTTTGGCAGTTTTAAAATTAAACCTGCAACATGGCTATGACCAAACAGTTGCATTCTTGAACTTCATATAATACTTAAAAATTAAAAAATGATTTATAAAACTTAAAATTTATAATACTTAAAAACAAAAAGTAACCCAAATGTTCTTCAAGTGAATGGTTACATAAACAGTGGTATACCCACACCAAGGAATATTACCCTAGAATAAAAAGGAGTAAACTATGCATCGGTATGCACAACACCTTGTGTGAATATCCAGATGATTATACTGAGTGAAAAAAAAATCTTAAAAAAAATCTCAAAAGGTTACGTTCTGTTAGATTACATTTATACAGTCTTGAAATGATAAAATTAAAGCAAATAGAGGAGATTAGTATTTGCCAGGAAAGGGTGGAGGCAAGAGCAAAGTGGCAATGGCTGTAAAAGAGCAAAATGAGGGATCTTTGGGAGTGGGAAATATTCTGTATTTTGATTGTGTCCTGGTTTCAATATTATACTAAAGTTTTATAAGTCATAAACATTTGAGAAATTAGGTAAAAGCAAATCAGATTTGACTGTGTTATTTCTTACAATTCAATGTCGATCACAAATTTAGAATTTGTCTGTGAATGTAAAGTTATCTCAAATTAAGAAGTTTAATTTAACAAAGGAAAAGAATAATGAAGTAATTGTCCTTCATCTTTTATGGACACAGCCATGTTCTGATATAACGCCAGGTCTGCACTGGCATTTGGATGGGAGAGCAGGAAGTCAAAGGGTGATGCTGAGAGGCTTAGCCGGTAGAGCAGTGAGATGAATCACTGAACTTAGTCACCCTCTTAGACACTCCGGGCTCTAAATGACATCTGACCTCTGGTTATGTTAAGTATATTTTCTTCTGTTAAGAAAAAAAAAGAAGAAAAGGGAAGATTGCTTCAAAACACACACCTTAGAATGACCTAAATTTCAAAGACTGACAGTGCTAAGTGCTAGTGATGTGTGAGCAACTATAATCCACATGCACTCTGGTGTATATGTAAAATACTACAGAAACTTTTGTGAATTATTTGGCAGTTTCTTATATGTTTATATCTTTAACTTCAATCTGACCTAGTATTTATACATTTGTGCATTTACCAAAGTGATATGAAAACATATATTCACACAAAGATTTGTCACACATTTTTATAGCAGCTTTATTCATAACTCAAATTTTAAGCAGCCTGAATGTCCACCAATAGATGAATGAATAAACAAAATGTGATATATCTATGTAATAGAATGTCATTCTACAATAAAGTAGTGACAAATTACTAATATGCATACAACTAAAGATGGATCTTAATGACATTATCCTAAGTTTAAAAAATACAAAAAACTATATACTATGTGATTCCATTAAAACCACAATGAGATATCACTTCACACTGGTCAGGATGACCATCATAAACACATTAACAAACAACAATTGCTGGCAAGTTTGTGGAAAAAAGGGAACTAATACACTGTTGGTGAGAATGCAGACTGGTTCAGCCACTGTAGAAAACAGTATGGAATTTCCTCAAAATCTAAAAATGGAACTGCTTTTTGATCCAGTGATTTCACTGCTAGGATTATACCCTAAGAATCCTGAAACACCAATTCAAAAGAATTTATGCACCCCAATGTTCATAGCAGCACAATTTACAATAGCCAAGTGCTGGAAGCAATCTAAGTGCCCATCAGTAAATGAGTGGATCAAACAACTGTAGTACATTTACATGATGGAATACTACACAGCAGAAAGAAGAAAGGAGTTCCTAAACTTTGAAATAGCATAGATGGATCTGGAGAGCATTATGCTAAGTGAAGTAAGCCAGGTGGTAAAAGAGAAATACCATATGATCTCACCTATGAGTGGAACCTAATCAACAAAACAAACAAGCAAGCAAAAAAGAACCAGAGACACTGAAATAAAGAACAAACTGACAGTGACCAGAGGGGAGATGGGACAGGGATAATAGGGGAAAGAAGGGGAAGGGTTAAGTCAAGGAACATGTATAAAGGACCCATGGACAAAAACAATGTGGGGGGATAGGATTAAATGTAGGAGGTGGGGGTAGATAGGGCAGGAGAAAGTAATGGGGGGAAATGAGGACAACTGTAATTGAATAACAATAAAAAGTAGTGATAAATTACTAGTGTGTATACCACTAAAGGTGGATCTTGACAACATTATCTTAGCTTAAAAGAAAATGCAAAAAACTATATCCTGTGTGTTTCCATTTATATAAAATTCTAGAAAATGTAAACTAATCTATAATGACAAAATTTTGAAAAAAATAGTTGTGAGGGTAGGTGTAGGAAGGACACAGAAAACTTTTGGGCTGATGGAACTGTTCCATATTTTAATGTTAGCACTGATTTTACAAGTGTATGTATCAGTCAAAACTCATTAAATATACACCTGAAATGAGTGGAGTACATCTTATGCAATTTCTACCTCCATGAAACTGATTGAAATAGTCTTTGGAAGCCCTGCAAGAGATAATTCAAGGCTAGCCAACAGGATTGACTCCCAGATCAAATTTACTGAAATGGTAGACCAAGGAGAGTAGCTGTATTAGAAAAATGCAAATTTCCCTACAGGAGGTAGCTACACTAGTCATACTTAACACAGAAAACAAAAGATTTGCTAGCACACAAAACAGAATTTATTTTTGTATTATGATTCATTAATTATGGTATTATTTTCCATACAAATAACTGTAAACCTACTTTTGCTCCCTGACCCTGTATTTACATAACTGCATTTATGTTTTAACATTGGAATTATGTTAATTATTAGAATTAACATTACTGTGCATTTTTGTTTGCTCTATAGTTGTTATTAACTTCTGCCTTCTGTTGTGGTAATGCTATAAAGAAAGGACAGAGTTAGACTCCCCTACCCAAAATTGTGTTCAGACTTTGAAATGCCACATATTCACTGAAAAATTTTTGGAAAAAAAAAGGATTTATTGATGATATTTAAATACTTTCTGGGAGAACAGGACATGCTCCCAAACAGGTCTGAATTTGGCTTCATGGAGCAGGGAAAGGATACTGATTTCCCTTTTATTGTGGTAAGGGCAGGGCTGGAGTGAAGATTTCTGTCGATCTGCATATGGGCCAGGGCTTTTATGGTTTGAACTGAACACCAAATCCAAAGGAGGGAGTCTCCCAGCTTTCCTATGTGATTGCCCAGATATAAGGCAAAGTTGAAGGGGGAGTGGTGCAGCTTGAAAGCAGTCAGTAGTGAAACACCATAAAAAATGGAGTCACATCTTTATTATGTCTCTGATTAGATTTTTATAATCCTATATTATATTACTAGCTGTTCAATCTCTAAGATGCTACAATATTTAAATGATGGATATTTAATTACCAAATTAAGAAAGTAAATTAGTAGGCTACAAAGGATGAAACTCAATGGTTAAGATGTTAGTTGTTCTTTTCAAAATAATTGTTCTCTTTTTTCCCCTGTGACACAGGTTATTATAATGTTATTAAATGTAAATATTATACATTTCAGGGCAGTATAGATGCATTTTAAAATCTCTGGACATAACTATTGTGAACTTTAGCTAATATCATTTACTGTGATTGTCTTTATTGTCTTAATTATCTAGATTATCATTTCTGTCAGACCAATATAATGGCATTAAGTGATATTGAAAAGAAAATATAATCTCAATATTAAATGACTTTTAAATTTGTACTTTTTCTTTCTTTCTGTTTTTGGGGGATGAAGCGGAGACAAAGAGCTTTATTGACCATAGTAGAGCAAGCAGCATGAACTAACTTCATGTTCTTACCAATTTCCCTTGCTCCCCAAGACAATGAAGTGTTGTTCTTTTGAGAAGAAAAGTCCTAGTTTCCTGATGGCACTTATATAGGTGTGGCCACATAAATAACTGCTGTGTAAAGCTAGCATCCTGTCCCTTCATTAACAGTGAATAAACGGTTATATTCCTTATTAAGCTTTCTAAGCAGACTGATAAAAATGCAAATCTACCTTACTTAAGATTATGAAAGTTTGGTATAAGCATCATACCTAAGAGCTTTTGAAACCCTACCTGTGTTGTTGTCAGCACAAGTTCTAAAATTAAAAATGAGCACAGGCAGAAACAGCCATTCAATCACTAAGCTGGTCATGGAAAGCTCCTTTGAACTGTTAAGTGTAGCTTATGGTTTTTAAGTTTTCACAACAAACAAATATCAAATGATAGCCTACCCAATGCTACCTCTAAATAAATACACTACCTATCAGAGAAGAGGACCAAAAACCAGAGGACCAAATTGTATTTTAATAGTGTATTACTCTGTTTTAATTTTTCAAATACAGTTTACTTTCAATTTTATTTTGTATTGGTTTCAGGTATACAGCATAATGGTCAGATAATCATATACTTTACAAAGTGTTCCCCCACCAATATTTTCAGTACCTGGCACATACAGAGTTATTGCACCATGACTGAATGTATTCCCTAGGCTGTATTTTATATCCTTGTGACTGTTTTGTACCTCCTCAAAAGAGCTACATTATTCTTAATTACAGAGGGCACCACAGTACCCCAGGTGCATGGTAATGAAAAAAAAAAGTAGGTGCATCATACTGAGCCTGAGATAGCAGATATCTGCTTTCTGTAACCATCACAGACACTAGCATTTTTTTCCTTTGAAAGAATGATTTGGCAACTAATAATAATGAGTAAACTATGTGCTATGAGGCCCTGTTTATGGACTAGTAGAGGAAAGACAGAAAAAGATGGAAGAACATATCCTGTAAGGACTTACAGGTCATTTCTCTTCAATTTGTCTTCAATCTTAAGCAATGGGGCTATATTGCAGTATATATCACTGAGTAGTGACATGACTTTATGTTAATTTGAAAACATTGTTTTAATTGCTGTGTTGATAATACACTGAAGGAGAACAGGGCAGAGGTGGGGAAACCTGCTAAGAAGTTAATGTGAAATCCTGAGGAACCATGATGGTGGTTGGATAGGAGGTCAGCACTGGAGAAATGGAGAAATGGTAAGATGCTGGATGGTTCTGAAGACTGAGCCAACAGACTCTATCAGGATTTCTTGATAAGTTAGATGTCATGTTTGAGGAAAAATATTCAAGAGAAGCTGTAAGGCTTTGCCTTGAACAACTGAAAGATTAGAGTTGCCAAGAAACTAATGTGATTGAGGCAGCAGGTGGAACCTATTTGGGGGAAGAATGTTCATAATTCAGTTTTTTACTGTATTGAGTTTTAGCTACCAACTGGACATCTATTAGACATCAAAGTGGGTATGACTGAAAGTTAGTGGGATTCACGTATATGTTTGGAGTTTGGAAAAGAGGTTAGGACTGGAAATATAAATTTAGGGTTCATCAGCATAGAGATAGTTTTTAAAGCTATTAGATAGGAGAGCTTTGAGTCCAGATACAGAAGGGAAGAGAAACTCTTGATCAGGGAGATAAACACCAGAAAAAAGAAAGGCTGGAAAGGAGTGGTCATATGAGTAGGGGGGAAACAGAGTATGCTATCTGCAATAGAGACCAGGTTTCACTGAGGGAGGAGTGGTCAACTGTGCTAAAAATCATTGGTCCTTTAAACACATTGCAGACTAAGAATTGACCACTGAATTTAACAACATGAAAGCCTTGTAATTGGTGACCTTGACAAGAACAGTACCTTGACCAAGGCAGCTTTTTTTACATTACCTTATTTAATCTCTCTAAAAACCATTATTGATAACTAAACTTAAACTCCAGTGGCTTTTGGAACTAATTTTAAGGACACAGTGCTAGTAAATGGTTGAGCATCAATTTAATACAGATCTATGTGTTTTCAAACCCTGTGCTTTTCTCACATGCCAAATTATATCCTAAGAGTGGGAGAATATTTTACATTTTGTTTTCCCCAAGGTATTTTTATGATATATTACTTATCAACATTCGGCCTAAAGTCAAACAACTAATAACACAGAAATCAGCAAGGAATTATTAAGAAATTTAAAAGAATCTTTTAGTTTCTTCCCAGACAGCACTAACTTTCTTGGCTTTACTCTGCAAAGTAAATGCTTACAGTCTTAATCTAATAAAATGAAGATGACTGGAATATTTCAGAGCATTGTTTTTCAATAGAATTTAGTATACCTACCTTCTTCATTGTAACCAGAAAATTATTTGAATGGGTGTGTTTTTATATATATTGATTTACTTTCAATCTTTACATGAATACTACAATGATTCATATTTTCAGCTTCTCTTCTGTTTATTTCGCCATCCCTATCTATTTTGAGTAAAATTTTAAAAATATCTACTTTTCATTGTTTTTCAAACTGTAGTAGAAATTTATGAGTATGAAATTGTGGAAACTAATGCTTTATACTTGCAAGGATATGCTAGAGGGTAGTTTGCAAGAAACTGCCTGAATGCTTGTTCCATTAATTGGCAGGCAGTATGTGATTTAGTTATTTCAAAATTTAAAACACTACTACTGTCTTATACCAGGCAATGGTAGATTTTTTTTTTTTTTACAAAAAGTAGAATGAAGCTTGTTCTGATGGCACTTCACCTCCTCACTTGTAGTCAACAAGGGACATAGTGTTCTTTCCCACAATATTTCTAAACTCATATGGCAACGTATCAGTTTTATGATTATGCAAAACAATAGGGCCCCCGTTGAATGTTTTAGAAACAAGTCAGGATAAAATTCCATCTGACATATGATCAAGAAATTTTAATCCTTGGAATTTACCTAAAGGTGCAAAAAACTTATGTCCATGCAAAAACTGCAAATGGGTGTTTTATAGCTGCTTTATTCACAGGCAGCCAGGGTGGAGAGGATGCATGGCAAGGCAGCAGCTGGTGAACCAGGCGGTCCCACATTTGTGTGTGGATAAAATGGGAGGAACAACTAGTGAGTGAGACAAACTATAGTGACAGTAAAAAGATCAGAAATTGACAGGTGTTAGGGAGGAGGGGGAATGAAAAGGCAGAGCACTGAGAATTTTTAGGACAGTGAAAATATTTATTATGATATTATGATAGTGGTATATGTCATTATATGTTTGTCCAAACAATCAAAAGTATAATGTCAGTAGTGAACCCGAATGTAAACTAGGGATTTTGGGTAAGTTTTAAAAAGTTAGTTAACAAAGGAGGCTATTTTGTTGTAAATTAACTTTCTCATAATGGTCTTCGAAAGAGAAAGTATTATCTTTCTTTGCAGAGTTGAATTCGCTCAGACTGGTCCATATAAAATCTTTATTTAGAAGTCAGTTAAGATATCTGTTTAATTATTTCTCCTCCTCTCCCACCAAGATTAAGTCTACATTTTCATAATTTTTTTTACTAGTCTGAACCATACAGAAGGGTTTGTCAGTAAGTACAATGATATCTTTTAAAAGAATAACATATTGAGTGTTTTTAATCCCCCCCGAGTGCCTAGCCATGGCTTACCACACACACACATGCACACACATGTGTGCATATGTGCATATATGTGTATGTGCATATGTGCATGTATATGTGTGCATGTATTTGATTTTATATATATGCAATATTATGTCTCATATTTAATAGATATAATTTTTAACTTTTATTGATGTTGGCTATTGGAAGGATGATTCATTTAATGACTTTAATTCCTAAGAATCAGTACCTACGTACTAATTATAATTTTAACCAATTAAAATGGACATTATTTGAAAAGTTGTTTCAATTTTGTTTTAAACTTACTGTTATACTAACTGTTACCTTACTTTTAGGTTTTTAAAGCTTGATGGTATAAACCAAAAAAAAAACATAGTTGAATCTTCATTTTATCAAATTTTCATTGACCTAAAAGATGCTGCTGTAAAACATCATCTTACCAAGTTCTAGAAGGCCCTTTAGGATTTGGCTCTTGGATATTAATTGTGACAGTTCTCATTAAGAACACATAACAATCTTATTTAAAGGGCAAGATGCAACTTAGCTAATTTAATCTTTACAATAACCCAAAGATTTAGGTGCTTTTATGATGTCCTCCTTGCATATGAGGATATTAAGTCACCAAAAAGTTATTATGACAACATTTTGCTGCCACAAACTGACAAAGCCAGGCTTTCCCCACAGGCAGGCATTCTCTAGAAGCTGTGCTCTGGAGTTGTACTAGGCCACACTGTTTCACATGACTTGCTCTATTATCTTCCACCACTCTCAGTCAAATATCTCCACAGTGACCTCCTTTATGCTGGAGCTTTTGCCTTAACTATTCCTCTCCTTGACTGTTCCCCACCTCCCCGGTATAAACATGATTGGATCATTTGTGTTCTTTCGGCATTCTTCTTAAATTTTGTGTCTCCTTGACCACCTACCTATAATAGCACACATCCTTATCCACATTAACCCCAATCACTTTTTACTTTCTCCACTCTGCTGGATTTTTCTTTATAACACATATACTGCAATGGTTCTCAACCCTGACTTACATCAGAATCCCATGAACAGCTCATTAAAATGATAGAATTATCCAGGGTCAACCCCAGAGATTCCAAATTAATTATTTTAGAAAAGTGATTGAACAGATTGAATGGTTTAAGAAGTCATTGGTAATCCCAATGTACAGCCAGGAAAGCACCTCATAATTATTGTATAAACATAGTGCATTTATTTTTATATTGTCTATCTCCCCACCTTGTATATAAACTTTAGGTATATAAGATCATTGTTTTTTTTCTCACTTTTGCATCACCATTTCTATGGATCCAAGCAGGGTACTAAAATATCTGTTAAAAGAATGTAAATTTATTCATTTAATAAATAAATTTGGAAATCAACCTGAGCATCATTAGCATAAGTCTTTCTTCAAAAATGTCACATGTGACAATACTCCAAAGGAACACCCTAACTTTAGGGAAGGAGGTAAAGTATTTTATGGACTATAGCAGGATGTGGACACTAAAATCAGCTCATGGTGGAAAGAAAAATCAGGCAAGGATTAGCCTCAGTGCAGAGAAAAATTGGCTGCAGATTTGCAGCCATTGACTGGTCAATGGGGACTTTATCAGGAGAGATGAGAGGACAAGTTAGAAGCTGTAGTCATATGCAGGAGGTGTTGAGGGAAGAGCTGAAATGACAAAAAATATGTGGAGGTCACCATGGAAAATTCTCACTCCTTCATTGTCTGTCATAGTCCCTCTTCTTGGCCAAGTAGAACCTGAGTCTCATTATGTGACCCTCATCTTAATTTGTTTTGCTAGATCTGCACCTCTCATGTTGATGAAGAGACAGTTTTTCATGGGTCACTCTTGCTTCTGTACATCTTATGAGTGAGGTATTGGATACTTGGACTATCTTTGCACAAAGCAAAGGAAGAGAGATAGAATTTTCCTTTGGAACAAAGAGCAAACATGCTTCCCATCTATTTATAAAAGATTAGGATTTCCTAATCTCAGTTTCCTGCAAGTATCCATCTCATCCCATCTGCCTTGATCATGTGACTTGAGGCAAGAGGAGCTGTCTCAAATAGGCTGATTTGAGACTACTGCTTCTGATATGAGTAAACTGTCCTTTCTTTTTAACCCAGGAGTTCCATATTTTCTGCTATCATTTCTAACACTGACTGGAGAATTTGTCATCTTGCAGGTAAGGGAAATGCTCATACCCTTCAAAATTCTGGGAAGTGTTGATAGCAGTTCCAGGCTTTTTAGTGATGACTCCCAACACAGCTCCCCACGAATTTTGCCTTTGTAATGGAATTTAAATAATTTGCCCTGGCTGGTATAACTCAGTGGCTTGAGTGTGGGCTGCAAACCAAAGGGTCACAGGTTCAATTCCCAGTCAAGGCACATGACTGGGTTGCGGTCCAGGTCCCCAGTGGGGGTCACGTGAGAGGCAACCACATATTGATGTTTTTCTACCTTTCTTTGTCCGTCCCTCCCACTCTTTCTAAATATAAATGGATAAAATATTTTCAAAAAAGAATTAAATAAAAAAGAATTTAAGTAATTTACTAGATGAGTGACTGCAAATATGGATTTAAAATTTTATAAAGAACACAGAGTTTGCCCTGGCTGGCGTAGCTCAGTGGATTGAACGCGGGCTGGGAACCAAAGTGTCCCAGGTTCGATTCCCAGCCAGGGTACATTCCTGGGTTGCAGGCCATAACCCCCAGCAACCGCACATTGATGTCTCTCTCTCTCTGTTTCTCCCTCCCTCTCTCTCTCTGCCCCCCTTCCTTCCCTCCCTAAAAATAAATAAATAAAATCTTAAAAAAAAAAAAAAGAACACAGAGTTTAAAGGAGATCAGCGTGAAGCAAGGGAAATTCTGGAATAAGTATATGATAATTATGAGGTTTTCCTCTTTTGGAAGAAGAAAAAATAGTATAAGATGTTGAGATGATACAAATGTGGGTGAGGGAAACAGAAGTATTTCATAAAAGGACCTTTTACAAACAAAAATGGTAGATGTTTTCAGTTAAAAGTAAGGTTAAACCACATGTGGGACCTTGAGGTTAAGTAGAGAAGCTCAGAATTAAATACAGAGCCTCCATTAGCTCTGCTATTGCTATGACTGCTGCTTCTGCTAGCAAACAGATAGGGTGGGCTTCTATTGCAGCATCAAGAGGGAGACTGAGATCCATAGTATTGAGTCTGAGATGGCCACTGCTGTTGAGTTAGAATCTGCAAAGTTTTTTACCAATCTTTAACATACAATAGGAAGAAAGGTGGATGGTGATTAGTGAATTTACACATTTGGGGTGGGGTAAGGCTTGAAGGGGACAGCTTTAAGTTTTAGAGGACAGTTTTAGTGCATGTGTGAAGGGCAATATATAAGTATGGCAGCTTTAGCCAGATCATAAAAGGTAGCCATCAGTTTCGAGAAGTTAGGATTCTATGTCTATAGTGTAGTGTGGTACCAAGAAATCTACCAGGTTGTCCACAGGTCATTGGCTGGGGGAATTTATGGATGGTCTCCAATTTTTGAGTAGAAACATATGGAGACGTTCCATTTTTTTGCGATGTTCTAGTCTGGAAAATGCACTTGGGTCTCATAAAATTGAAATTTACCTTCACAGATTCTGCATCCTTTGTGTGTTAATGCTGTCAGCAAGTATATACATATACATACACAGACAGACACATACACACAGAGAATGCAAGTGCCTGATTTAAGCTTTGATTACTTAGGCATTCACTTTAATAAACACATTACCAGCCACTAGACTAGATTAAGAGCCATATTATGACCCCCCGTCCCACCTCCCCCAAGCTAAGTTAGTTTAAAGATCTTTTTTACTTTGGAAAACTGACCATTGGACTCCTTGTTTTTCATTATTTTTTGTTGTCTTCCTGTGCTTTAAATTCCCATTCTTATGTTTTAAATTTAGCATTGAAGAATGAACCCATGGAACATTAGGTCCCCACCCTTGACCCTGGTAAAAGCAGAGCCCCAGGCCCAAGCTGTCTCTAACCAGTCTCCCCTCTGCCTATACAACCTCACTGTTCAATAGTCAGACCCTGTAGTTAATAACCTTTGATTTCAAAGTTACTTGATGGTTATTGCTGAGAACATCTTGCCATTATTATAAGAACCACAAGGTCTAGTCCAGCCACAACAATGGTTGGATGACCTCAGCCCAAAACAATTCTCCACATATTGTGTAAAATTGGAGTCTTAGACAAATCATATGTACCTTAGGTATGGTAAAAATAATTGCAAAAAGAAGATATTTCTGTAAAATCTTAGGAGCATAACTTTCTGATTATCTCAGCTAAATACAACAGATATTATGGTCTGTATACAGGAAAATATAAGGCATATAAATCTGCCACTGTAAAGAAAACAGCTCTCATTGAGAATGATAATAGGATGCTAGTACAGTGGGAGAAATGTGAAAGAACAGTCTTTTCAATGGGCCTTAATTTTTTTCACAATATGATAGCGGTGACAGGCAGCGTATTTCAATCAATAGGGGATAACAAATCCAGTTTGAAAATATGCACATATGACAACAACAGTCCTTTAAGAGGCTCATCTTTCTTGGGTTTTGGGATAGTTATAGTAAGGGCATACTCAGATCAAAGGGTTCAGCCTCCAGTATGTGCCTCATATCTGAAACTTGCTTGACTTAGGGTCAATAGGGAGCAAATTTAAGGTATAAAATATTGTTAGGGGAAGCATTAGGTAGTGGTTAATTAATCTGTGCCATCATCAAATTATAAACCAGAGATTCTTTTCTGGGGAGATCCAGAAACAGAACATTGTGGTTATAGTTAACTGTGGCATCACATTCATAATAATAATCTTGCCACTGTTGATACCCTGGAATGGCATAACCAAGCAGAAAAAGCAAATGATTAGTGAGAACATTGATTAGTGACAATGAAACAGAAAGTAGCTAAAGCAAAGGCATAGTCAGAGTGGTATTTGAAATGCCTGCTATTCAGACTTTTTTGATACTCAAAAAGAGAAAGAAACGGTGGAAAGATATCAGCATTTGTGGCTGAAAATGTGGCCCAGTATTAACTAGAAATGGACATTTGTTTTTGTATTTGCATGAAGATATCTCCCTTTTGTGTTTAGGGGAATTGTAGGAAAACTATGGTGGATAGGTATCCTCAGAGAGATGTTATGTTTTTTATAAAGTTTTAGATTTTTTTTTCTAACTGAAGCAGGTAATTGTTCTTCAGAAGTTTCTTTTATTCCAATATCATAGATATATTAGTCTAGATATATTGTCACTTTGTCTTGAACTTATCTATTTGTGTAATCTAAAGGGCTGTTAATTTGGTCTACAGTTTTTTCTTATTTCTGGAAGATACTCTGAGTCAAAGTATCTTCCATGTTCTCAGCAAGGTCTTGTGATTCAGAGTTATCAATCTGCCATCCTATCTTCTATTTTCCACCCAGATCTGCCATTTCACATTTAAGAAGATGAATAAAGAAGAAAGAACAGTTGTGATGTCTTTATTCCTATTGAGAACTAAGCATTATTTTGGAAGGTGCTAGTTAAAGTGTCTGAAATTGGGGATGCAGTAATTTTTTCCTTATTTATGAGATTGGCTTCTTTGCCAATCAGTTTTGAAGGGAAGTCTTCATGGGTAGCTGCTAAGAAACCTTGTCTAACTCTCTTATAGTCTTCTATTATACAGATGTGATCTTGGTCAAGATGTTTTTAGACCTGATGGCTAAAAACACCATCAGGTTGTTTACTGTCTCTACCTACTTTACAAAAGTTTAGGAGGAGATTTTGTCCAATGAGAAGGATGTTTTTAGAAAGAAGTGGATGGAAAAAAGGGAAGAGGGTCCTGTGAAGGTGCAAGAGGAGGAACAGAGTAGGAGAAAAGTGCAAATCAATGCATAGGAAACAAGAATGGTAGTAAATCCAATGTTGCATCAGGAAAGGAAATAGAAAGGCTAGGTTGATTCTGGATTGAGGCAAAGATGACTATGTTTAGAATAGAAGAACTTTTCTTAAAAGTCTTGGCCAATGGAAAAATTTGCAGCTCAATCAAGAGAGAGCCCTCTATCATACCATGTGGATTGAGATTTCGGTCACTCTGTCAGATATAGAACACCTTCTAACCAAGGTAGTGTTTTAGATTAAAATGAATGGAAAATGTGTGCTAGAGTATGAAGATGATGCCTACTACCCTAAGCCTTGTAACAAGTTGTAGAAGCAGAGATTGTGGCAGTTATGATTCATTAATTATGGTGACTTCCATGTTCTTCCTTCTATTGTATACTTATAAAAATTATGATGATGTAGTTTTAGTTTTCAGGGATGGGAATGAGGTATAATCAAATTGACACCTTACTGACATAGCAGCTGATGTATTTTATTTGTCTTCTCTGTTGGAGGACATAGACTTTTTTATCCCAAAAGCAAGAGTATTGGTCAACACTAGATATCTTCACTTTGCTCCTCCAGATAAACTATTCAACCCTTTCCCACACTGCTCAGAAGGGAAATGGTTACACAAACAGATTCTTTTGTGCTCTGACTTCTAATTGTTTTGGACAATGGGGAGACTCTGTGGGTGATTTAGAGGAAAGTAATAGATTTGACTGGGTACTTTTTTAAAATTGAATACTGTCCTGGGAAATGGGGTGTCACAATGGGCTAGTCTGTTTCCCTCAACCTAATGCCTGACTCTTTATATATCTGTTTTGTGATTTCAGTAACTATTACCTTTAATAATTTCAGGGATGGATGGAGACTTGACTTGGGGTGGTAAACACACAGCAGAGTGTACAGAAGATGTGTTGTGGAATTGTGCACCTGAAACCTATGTAATTCTGTTAACCAGTATCACCTAATAAATTCAATTATAAGAAAAAATAGTACTTAAGGTCCTATAGTTCTTGCATATTCCTCAACCTTCCCAAATAACATTTTCAAAAACCATTCCATTTGGCCCTGGCTGTCGTGGTTCAGTTGGTTAGAATGTTATCTGTTAGATGGAAAGGTCACATGTTCAATTCTCAGTCAAGTCACATAACTAAGTTTATGGGATTGATCCCTGGTTGGGGCACATATGAGAAGGCAACCAGTCAATGTTGCCTTTTCTCTCTCACATTTCTCTCTCACATTTCTCTCTCTCTCCCTCTCTCTCTCTCTCTCTCTCTTTCTTTCTCTCTCGTCAGCAGTGGAAAAATGTCCTTGGCTGAGGATTAAAAAAAAATCATTCCATTAAAAAAAAAACATTTAAATGTTCCTGAAAACCCTTCCCCTTTCCTCCCACCTCCCCTCTGGTTACAGTCAGTTTGTTCTGAATTTCAATGTCTCTGGTTATCTTTGGCTTGCCTGTTTATTTTGGTGATTTCAGGAACATCTATAAAGGTCACATGGACAAAACAAAGGTGGGGGTGGGATCAGAGGTGGGAGGTGGGGATGGCTGGGGTCGGGGTTGTTGTGAGGGGAAAATGGAGACAACTGTGCTTGAACAACAATAAAACATAAAAATAAATAAAACAATATAACTAAAAAATAAACATTTAAATATTACATTAGTCTGATTTTTATCTTTTTTATTCTGATTTTTGTCTTTTTTTTTACCTGTTTGCTATTGATAAATTGGCTTTGTGAGCAGCTGCTTTAGCTGCCTAAAGTTTGTCCTATTAGTCTTACTTCAAGAGTCTGTAGGTTATTTGATCCAATGATTTTCTTACATACATAAAACAGTTTAAGTAGGTTTTTGTGTCACATGCAACAGTGCAGCCCTAACTTTTAATGAGAAAATCTGAATCATTTTTGGAGTTCAGGCTCCATTGTGCTATGTTATCTTTGACCTATCATTTAATCTCTGTAACCCTTAGTTTCTAAATCTGTAAATGTATGAAGTTGAAATGTATCCCATCCAAGATAAGTAGAGTTTTATCAATGATTTACCATGTGAGATATTTCAAAGCAGACTATATATACTGAAAATTTCTCTTAATTTTTTAGCTTGTTCTCTCTAATGGTATTTGAGGTCCAGCACTTAGTTGCATGTAAAACATTTTCACCCTAAATATTAGGGAGCAGGCTGCTTATACAAAAGAAGGAAATGTTCTGAGTAAAATAACCTATTCCTACTGAATGTTCAGACAAAATATTGAAAGGATCAAATAAAAAGATCAGTTCAAAAGTCCCTGTTGAAGGTTACAATGACAGTAAGCAACAAAAGCTTAGTTGTGTTGTATTAAATAACAACTTAAATACCAAAGTTGTATATATTTTACATAGTACAAAATGATAAACTTATTTGCTTTATAGGTCTTCATACAGTCCCTACTTTGTAGACCATTAGAACTCTATCTTCATACAATTCGTGAATTGCTGATATATCTACCCTACCTTAATAGGTCCCAGAACATCAAGTAATCTATGACCAATAGAGACACCATAATCCTGTGCCTTTGTTAAACTGCTCTGTGCCCTGGTTGGTGTGGCCTCGTTGTTTGGAGCATTGCCCATAAACCAAAAGATTGCAGGTTCAATTCTCTGCAGGTCCGAGTACATGCCTGAGTTGTGGATTCAGTCCCCAGTCAGGGCATGTGTGAGAGGGTGCCCAGTGTTTCTCCTTCACATTGACGTTTCTCTCCTTCTCTCTTGCCCTCCTTTCCCTCCATCTAAAATCAATAAGCAAAATCAGCAACAACAATAACAAAACAAAACCCTGCTCTTGTGAAAAGATAGAGTATCAAGTACTCATTTCAAAATATATAACATTTTAATAAAATGTTTGTTTTTTTATTTGTGCATCATTTACATATTGGATTCATCTCTGTATATGGTAGCTTATAATAGTCTCCAGTTATGATTTGTATTAGTATTACTGAGAATTAAAGAAAAACCACCATGACACCTGTCACCACCATCTCATATGGTTACATGTTCGACAGTTTCTAGGCAGCTTCAGGCTCCATGGCTTGTTCTTGCCCCAGGGCTTCTCTGTTGATGCCAAAGGGAAAGTCATGCTTGGGGATGCCAAGTATATGATAAAAGTGCAGAACTGTTAATCTGTTGAATGAAATTTTGACCAACTGAGAGTAGGAGCTGACAGATAAGTATTCCCCTTTTAATGGCTCTGTGTATATTTCTCTGGAATTGAGCTAGTGGTCATCCCTGCTGATATCCAACGTAATAATGTATCTTTGATTGGCTCCCCTCCTGTGCTTAGTTGTCCACCCTACATTCCTTCTCACAGAATCTTACTCCCCAAAATGAAATCTTAGCCTTTTAGCTTTGGCCTCAGATTCTAGGACAGGGAGCTTCAACATTATCCATGGGTAGTATCTCTTCTTCTCATTATATTGTGATGATATAAGATGAGGTCAAACACATGTATTTACAGCACTATGTTCAGTTGACAAGGAATCATCCTCCATAGGAACAATTTTGATCTTTAGCTATAACCTATTTTTCTCCCTGTGTAGTACTTTTTTACATTATAGATATCAGATTCTAAATTCAAATTCAGAAAAATAGGAAAGTATCAAATAGAAAAAAGTCTGAGAATAATTAATATATTTTTATTTCTCAATATTATAGCATTTAACTGGATTCCATAATTTTAAAAATTATAATTTTAAAATTTTAAAAATTATTTAAATATAATACATGTTTACAGATCATTTGAGTGGCATAAAATATAAAGCAGAAACATTGTTTCAAATTTTAATTTTGATTTCAATCCAAGTTCAAGGGGTTTAATTTTATGCTTAAATCTAAATCTATTTTTATAAAATATTGGACATATCTGCTGTGCACATAGATATCCTGCTTTTTTCCACATTCCATGCCATGAACATTTTCTCCTTTATTTATAATAGTCTAGAAAAATATGACTTTTTCATGGTAACAAATCATTTGACTATATGGTTTTATCAGTTTGTTTCATTAATTCACTCTTGATGAATATTTAAATATACCTTTATGCATCTTCCAGGATATTTTCTCAGAATAGTTTTCTGTACATTGAGTCACTTTGCCTGTGCCTGAGCATGTTGAAGTGTGTATGTATGTGTGTTTGTCACCTATTTTTCTTCCAAGAACAATAGTTTCTGCTTTCATACCTTAAGATTTGTTCAGCTACTGATACCCTTATTTTTATCATCCACTCAACCTGTGTTTCCATATATTCATTGATAAATTTAGCATGTGACTTTTATTTTCACCATTTTTCCTATCATTTACTTTTTGAACTACAACATTCCTATAGATGATACATTCATCAATTGATCTTAACAATTCAAATAGCACTTATTCTCATTGTTACTTTACCTACTCAGTTCTATGTAGTGTTCTTCAATTCTCAGTTCTATACTTATTTTAATATTGAAATTCATAATGTTTTAAACCTTAAAATAACTAATTATACTTTACTCTTATAATCTCCATTATGCCTTCACTTATCTCCTTACTTAAAATTTATAACCCATAATTATTACCACTGTTTTGAAAACAACTGAACTTTTTTACACTTGTTTTCCTGCAACATACTTCTGGAAAAATCTACTCAGCTAAACACAAATACCTGTCTGTCACACCTGATCACTTTTGGAGAGAGACCTCACCACTATACTGGCTAGTCTCACTTTAATTTAATATCATAAATTTAAAATGGACATCAGTAGGGCCTAACATTTTAACCCAACTTTATAATGTGCTTTAATATTCTCCAAAATTACAATCTCAGGTTTTATTCTTTTCTCTACTTCTTCAGAACCTTCTCTTTACCCCATTCCTCCAGCTATAGTCTTACATTATACTTCATTGAGAAAATGAAGTCATTCGACACCTTCATTTTCAACCATCAAAAGTATAGAGCAAGGTGCTTCTGTCCTTATACACAATTCAGTCACTTGTCCCCTGTATTATAAAAGTCTCCTGTTTGGTGTGTTGTCTAAATATAAATCTCCTGTTACGCATGTCCTTCTCACATCCTCCTGAACCATCACTTTGTCTTTCCTTGCTTGATGAATTGTTCATATCTATATTCACGTAAACCATAGTAATTCCTTTCTCATAAGACAGTTTGAACTGACTTCTCACCCCCTCCCTAAAACACTGATCCCTTTTGTCATTTTTATTTGTTCATCCCACGTATCCTTCACATATGTTGTTTGGTCTTTTATAGCCAACTGTCCTTGAAGAAGTTCTTTTTCTCAAGATGTCTGATATCTGTGTTGTCAAATAGAACATGAACTTCTCTCTCCTTATTTGATTTCATCATGTCTGAAACAAATATTTTCTCATTCTCTCAAAGCAGATTCTTCTTTTGATATCTGTGTTACTAAAGCCTTTGAGTTTTCACATATGACTGCTCCTTCTCAATTGCCATCTCAGGCTTTCCTCATCTATGTATTCTCCACAAATTGAGATGGTTCAAATCTGGCTTGTGGGCCCCCTATTTTCTCTATCACATGATCCCTCTAGATCACCTTATCTGTCTCAAGGCATTAAATCTATCTCTAGCTCTCATATCTTCTTGGAATTCCAAACTTATTTATCCAACTGCCTACTTATTGTCTTCACATGGTGGTATAGCAGGTTTATTTGCTTCTCATATACAGGAGATTCTTCATTCTCTCTTCCTCAACACCTGGTTTGCTCTTCTTTCATCTACTTCATGTTAGAAAATGACTCATCACAATTACTTCTTTGAAAGGGATTATTTTAAGGTAATTTTCACACTTCTCTGTAATTGAAATTGCTTGAAGAGCTCTTAAATATAGTGCTTTGTGAATTCCATACCCACAAGTTCCAATGTAGTCTGGGCACTGGGATTTTAAAAAGTCCCCTCAGCTGACTGTAATTGAGAGTTGAGATTGAGAATCACTTGAAGAGAAGCTGAACCACATTGTTTCCCTTACAGGAGAGTAAAGATTGGTGATGTACCAGAGCTGAGGCCCAATGTGCCATGCGTAGAGACCAACTTTCTTAGCTGACTGTTTGCCTTCTAGAAATTCACGTATGACAAAGAGACCTGAGACAGGTACAGCACTTTCTGTTTCAAGGACTGGGTCTTTCATTTAAACATTTTCTGTTGGAATTTCATTGCAGAGTCAGCTCTTGGTCCAGTTTCTTTGTGCTCTGGTCTTGGTTAACATAACACTTGACTCTCTGACAGTGTTCCCCAACTTCTAATCTCAGCAAATGAGAGCCAGGGTGTTAATTTTCTCCTTTCCAGAGGGTTGTAATTTTCTTTAATTCTTTTCTTATTAACTGTCTCCACTTGGGAAAAGCTACTGGAACATCAAAATTTCTTGTTATATCCTTCTTTTAGGAAAATGGGCTTCACAAGCCCTATATTTGCACAACTGAAGGAGTCTGCTCAAGGCTTCTTTTCCAGCATTGGGAAACACTGGGGACATCTACTGAAGGTTATCTTTCTTTTTCTTGGAGTTCAATTCAGTTAAACACTCATCCTACCAAATGAGACCAAAAAAAAAAAAAAAAATCAAAAGTGACCTCTGTAGAGCAACCCATTGATGACACCCTGCCATGGTGTTTTATGACTTCATCTGTTGATGCACTGTTTTAGTTTGTTTTTCTCTATTTGTTAGGTTTTACTGCCTCATTGAGCCTTTACAAATTACCTGCTTCATCTCCCATGAAGCTCTTTCTAGTGACAGGTACTGATGTTGGATCTGGACTGATTCTTGAGCCTGACTGATGGGAAAGACTGTTTTGTTTTCCTGAGGATATTCAAAGTTAAAATGAGGACACTGCCAGAATGCAATTGGACAAACTGTACATACTTCCTGGGAAATGAGAGAACTTGGCGTTTTTGGAGCCAGAAAATGGTACCTTTAAGCCACAGTAATTGCTCTACTACTGTAAGACCCTTGTTTTTCTTTGGCCTGTAGGGTATAGCATTGGGTATTTTTATGACAAATAGAGGCTAATAGTGCTTTTCCTGTTTGAAAAAATACTCAAGATATTGTTAAAGATTTGTAGGACATAGTGTAGTTTTTGTTAAGGCTGGATGCTCTGCAGATTCTCCACAATAACAATAATGGCTTTATATTAAATAAAGCAGACCCTGTGTTTCCCTTTCTCATGATTCTAGTGTGACAGCCAGACAGAGCATTTACTTTACATGACATTTTAGCAGCAGGACGACTACAGAATGTATTTGGCCTGCAGCATCTCTCTTTGTGCAACAGCCAATTCTTTTTCATTTTCACTCTGACTGTTACCTTGTCTTGATGCATTCATCTCCATCTTTTCCTCAGTCTTTGGGTGTTGAGCTTTTGCTGCATACCCATAAATTAGTAGAAGAATAAGAAAAAAATTAGAGATTAGAAGAGAAAGGCAATTTGGGATTCAAAAATGACTTTTAAACATGATTGAAACAAATGAGCAAACATAAATAATTAATAACATACTCTGCTTATTGTAAAGAATCTTAATAGATTTTAGCTACTGAATCCAGGATAGCTAAAGAGTTTTTGTTGTTATTAAATATAACAATAATATGTAAGGCATTATGTTTTATCGCACATATATAGGTCACCTGGTTATATTTTGGCTCACTCACAGGTCTTAGCTAATTTATCCACCTAGTATATCTTTTTTTGCTTATCCTTCCATTGAAGTTGCTGGTCCTGACTTATGAAACCTTTAAGATTACAACTTTCTCTAATTATAGGGAATAAGTTAGGTTATTGTGCCTGGCTCTAGACATTTTCTAAGTTGTTTGGATGCTATTACCTGTAAGACTCTTTTTCTAATAATCTCCACACATTTTGGAATCTTTATTGGATATAGGAAGCTAGTGGAAGTTAGGCTACTCTGCATGGACTTAAGGGACAATGCAGTTGCTGTGTTTAGACCATGTAGCATACTATGTGATTCATTTTATTTATGTTCCCACAACTCTCAAAAAATGTGGTACAACTACAAAATATATCATTGGATTTCTTTTGAAAACTAGAAAAAAGGTCTGAGACTCATTACAGTGGCATGGCAGGTGGAAGTTATGTCATAAAAGCAGATTAGGCTCAGTATTATATGTCCCTAGAAACAAGTAGATCATGGAGAAGGCTTTGACAGACTATCAAATTGGTTTTTCAAAGTCACTTTAACCAGCTCTCCAAGGACCAGGTCCTCTGTAGCTGAAACCTGGGTTATACAACCCATTAAGTAGACTCAGGGATAATGCCAATATCAGACCAATGAGGAATTTCAAATGATTCAGCTGTAATATACAGTAAAAAATGCACAGTCTAATACACCCTGCATTTCTATGCTTGATGTTCCGAGGCTGAATGTTTCCAACTATTGCTATACATGTGAAAATAAATATTTAATGAAGTAACTGGGGGCTCTTATTCTAGAAAGCTGCATAGATTTTTCTTTCAGTTTTGAAGATCTTCTGAGAGTATTTCTTACTTTAAGTTCTTTTTTTCTGAGTGCCTTTTACTTTTGGGCAAATAATGATTTCCATGCAGACATTTTCAAATTCATTAAAAAAATTCAAGGCAGTTTGGAATTATTTTTTAATAAATCTGTTTTATATACTTATAATATTAAAAGGAAAATAATGGTTCCAGTATATCATTTCTTACTTAATAGAAATTCAGATATGAGGTTCTACATAAGGTTAAATTTGTTTTTCAAAGCTTTTTCTTTCAGCACTGAAAAATGAATATTATTAGTATAAAATTAACTTTAATTTTGGCAATTTTTATTAGAACTTAAATTTAGTATTTTTAATTCGAAACTTAAAATTTGAACTCCTAATCATCTTTTTTGTGCTGTATCAGTTACAGTATCACACATCATAAATTATTTTAACAGAATTCTATGATTAAAGGATATAAACAATATAGAAGTTTACCTATTTCCTTTCAAATGGCTCAGAAGTCTGCAGTAGAAGGCAAGTGGATAAGTCAACAGTAGAAGGCATGTTTGCTTCGTGAGGATATTGAAAGGTCCAGATCCCTTGAATCCTGTAGCTCTTGCATACCCTAGATTTATGCCATCCTTATTGAGTGCAGTGAGCTCATTAGCTCCTAGAAAGGAGAAAGAAGATATCCAAGCATAGAGCTGAAGGAAGTGATGTAGAAGTCGTTTCAACATTCCTTTCTTTCATTTCACATTGGTCTGACCTAGTCATCTTGCCTTACCTAGTTACAGAGGAAAATTCAGATCCTAGCTGGATAGTTGTGTGCTCTGCTGAAATTCAAAGTATTCTGTTACTTACTACATGGAATAAGAGAATGCAAATGAGGACCTTTTCCACACTAATGAGTCTTCTTTACTTTTTAAAAGTTTTAGTATATCAGCTTGGGGATTTGGAGACTATTTTTTTCCATGACTCTCAGTTTGTTTGCGTAAGAAAGGAGGATATAAGAGCTCTCTTTTTTTTTTTTCCTGCCTAGAACACACATATAAAATGTAGAACCTTAAAAATAAGCATACATCACAAGCAAGAGAAGCCTAAGGAGATGTGATGACTAAATGTAACATAGTAGCCCAAGTGTTTGTTGTTCAGGAACAGAAAAGGGGCATTAGGTAGGGGTAGGAAATGCAAATAAAATATGAACTTTTGTTAATAACAACATATAATATTAGTTCATTAATTGTAAAAATGGTGCAATACTATTATAAGATGTCAATAATAGAATAAGCAAAGTGAGATGATATAGTCTATCTCTGAACTCTCTTTGCATTATTCTATAAGTATAAAAATGTTCTAAAATAAAAAGTTTATTAATAAAAGTAAACATGCATTACTGTGTATTGAACAACTATTTGTATACCTTATCAAATGCAAGACATAAACATGACATGAAATACAGAAAACATGAAACTGCAATTTGAGAAAGAATTGGTTTAGATAATGTATCTGGAATCCAAATTGAGTCAACTATAAAATAGGAAAAGATAAAATGATATGAAGATCTCATATCACGATGAAGTACCAATTATTTATCAGCCTGAATTTTAAATTATAATAAGTTCACTGTATTCAACTGTACTAAATTTAGAAGAGGAATTTATTTTGCTCATTTGTGTTAATAAAAATAAACTCTGTCTTTATTTTAAAGTTTATGGTTCTACACTTTAACGATTCTTTCATTAGGCTAGATGTAAGTGATCTAATTGTTATTTTTGTTTTAAGAAGACTTGCAGAATGCTTTAATAAGCTATTTGTTCATCTATACCACACTCCTAAAATAAGTCTTCAGACACACATTTATAAAGAAAAAATTACTAATGTGCACAGCTATTTTTTATTATAGTGGATCAAGTGAAATTTCAAGTGCTGTTTCATAGGAACAAGAGATTTTATGTTATGGAAACATTTTAGTAACAAAGAGGTTATGTTTGACATTAACTTTATTACCACATTTAAGATAAAAAAATGTTGAATCCATTTAAATTTAGAATCTAATTGCCATAACAAAAAGAAACTATATTTTGTCAGATCAAGTAAACTATAATTGAAAATTTTTTAAAAATTCTTAAAAATCATGTGGAGTTGGTTACATTAAATAAATCAATAAATAAAGAGCCCAGTACCTGCAACAACACTCTAACATGTGAAGAACCAGGACTTTCTAAGTTTGTGTATTTTCTACATGCTGTTCATTTTCTTTCCTAATTTATTCTTTGTTGATTTAAGGAGCAATAAAGACATTCATTTTCCTAAAATAAATGACTGTAAATCCTTACTGAACTTTTTTTAGGTAAGGATTATATTTTGGTTAGCCTGGTTTTACTTTTAAGAAATGGAAACTTTTCAGTTATCTTATTTAATTGAGGATTTATTGATAGATACAAATAATCTGGATCTCCTGTGCAGAAGAGTGGCCAATTAACCTGGCCACTATACTCTGGAACCATAGGTGAATCTGTCATTCAGTTAGAACTGGTTGTAAGCAAGCCTTGAGGATCTCAGGATCAAGTTATGTGGGATATTATTCTAGCAAACATTCGCTAATGCAACTAGCTATTTATACTAGCATATTTTCATTAATGTGACTCAGCTATTTTCTGTTGGTTCTAATAATAACAGATATCATTTATCAAATTTTAACAATATGCTACTGTGTCAGAATATATTGAATATCTCAATAAAACTTCACAAACATATATAAGGTAAGTCCTGATACTGTAATTGTGATTTCTGTACCATTAAGAATTGTAATGGACTTGCCTGGAAGGAACTCAATGGAAGGAGGTAGAGCCAGGAAAGAAAAACATAAAGCCCTTAAACTCTACACTGTATTATTGCTTAAGGAATTAAGTGCCATCAAGAAATATCTTACAATGTAATGTAACACAGGCATTGAAAACACTATTTAGAAAACTTGTTACTGAAAACTTATGCTATAATATTAAAGGAAAAGCAATGATTAAGAGTGTACAATTAATATATCAAATGTGTACATATATGAATAATTAATAGCATGAAAGAATATATTAAATGTGTACAGTGCTAATTTCTAGGTAACTTTTTTGGAATGCTTATTTTTTCCTGCTTATTTCATTTTGGTAAAGTTTCCACTCTTTACACTAACTATATAATCTGCAAAATGGAAGAAGTATAACAAATATCAAAAATAAGTAAAACATAATCTATTGCTATCTTTTACTTCTGTGGATGTGTTTTTGGAAATAATTATATACCTTCAATGCCTTTATTACTGTGTACACCAAAGTTGGGAGGAGCTTTAAGAATTCTACACTTTTTCTCAAAAAATTTAAAAGTATATTTATTGATTAAACCATTGCAGTTGTCCTATTTTACCCCCATTTATCACCCTCTGTCCTGCATCCCCCTCCCACAAGCATTCCCCCTCCTTAGTTCATGTCCATGTGTCATACATATAAGTGCTTTGGCTTCTCTATTTCCCATACCATTCTTAACCTCCTCCTGTCTATTTTGTACCTACCATTAATTATTTGTATTCCCTGTACCTTTCCCCCCATTCTTCCCCCTCTCTCTCCCCACTGATAACCCTTGATGTGAACTTCATTTCTGTGATTCTGTTCCTAT
Source organism: Phyllostomus discolor (assembly GCF_004126475.2). Taxonomy (NCBI): domain Eukaryota; kingdom Metazoa; phylum Chordata; class Mammalia; order Chiroptera; family Phyllostomidae; genus Phyllostomus; species Phyllostomus discolor. Next base: position 138,538,241 of record NC_040907.2, read on the forward strand.
TCTAGTTGTTTGCTGAGTTTTGTGTTTTTTTTTTTTTTTAGGTTCAGTTGTTGATAGTTGGGAGTTTGTTGTCATTTTACTGTTCATATTTCTATCATCTTCTTTTTCTTAGATAAGTCCCTTTAATATTTCATATAACAAGGGTTTGGTGATGATGAACTCCTTTAATTCGACCTTATCTGGGAAGCACTTTAGCTGCCCTTCCATTCTAAATGAGAGCTTTGCTAGATAGAGTAATCTTGAATGTAAGTCCTTGCCTTTTATGACTTGGAATACTTCTTTTTTTCAGCTTCTTACCTGTAAGTTTTCTTTTTTTTTTTTTTTTTAAGGTTTTATTTATTTTTAGGGAGGGGAGGGAGGGAGATAGAGATAGATAGAGAGAGAGAGAGAGAGAGAGAGAGAGAGAAACATCAATGTGCGGTTGCTGGGGGTTATGGCCTGCAACCCAGGAATGTACCCTGGCTGAGAATCAAACCTGGGAAACTTTGGTTCCCAGCTGGCACTCAATCCACTGAGCTACGCCAGCCAGGACGTAAGTTTTCTTTAGAGAAGTCAGCTGATAAGTATTATGGGAAATCCTTTGTAGGTAACTGTCTCCTTTTCTCTTGCTGCTTTTAAGATTCTCTCCTTATCTTTGATCTTGGGTAATGCAATTATGATGTGCTTTGGTGTGTGCTCACTTGGGTGCAACTTCTTTGGGGATCTCTGAGCTTCCTGGACTTCCTGGAAGTCTATTTCCTTTGCCAGATTAGGGAAGTTCTTCTCCATTATGTTTCAAATAAGTTTTCCATTTCTTGTTCTTCCTTTTCACCTTCTGGCGCCCCTATGATTCAGATGTTGGAAGATTTAAAGTTGTCCCAGAGGTTCCTAAGCCTCTCCTCATTTGTTTTAAATTCTAGTTTTTTCATTCTGTTCTGCTTAAGTGCCTATTTTTCCTTTTGTTTCAAATCATTGATTTGAGTTCATTGATTTGCTTTCCTTCCCTTCACTGTTGGTTCCCTGTATATTTTTCTTTATTTCACTTTGTATAGCCTTCACTTTTTCCTCTATTTTGTGAGCATACTCAACCATTTCTGTGAGCATCCTCATTGCCAGTGTTTTGAATTCTGCATCTGATAAGTTGGCTATCTCTTTGTAGCTTAGTTCTATTTTTGGAGTTCTTATCTGTCCTTTCATTTGGGCCATATTTATTTTTCTTGGTTCACCTGTTAGGTTGTAAAGGGTGAAGCCTTGGGTATTCACCAGGGGAGGGCAACCCATGTCACAGAGTTATGGTGCTGCATATTGTAGAAGGGGTCAGAGAGGTAACAGTGCTGCTTGCTTGGCTCTCAGTCCAAATTCAGTCACTTCCCCTGCTACCCATAAGCCAATCGTTCCCTTTTAGGTGCTGATTCCTAGAAGGGTAGGCTTGTGTATGTTCTAGGACCCTGTAGATCTCTCCAACAAACTCTACTGTGAGGCTGGGAGTTTCCCCTGCTGCTGCAACCACAGGTTTTTATAGCCAGAAGTTTTGAGGCTTTATTTTCTTGCACTGGAAACATGGGTTACAAAGTCTGTCTTGCTCCCCTGTTGTTCCCCCCAGTTTATCTGAAAACAAATGTGGAATTGTCTGGTCCTCCACCCACCGCCTTTCTGTGTGTCCTCTCTGCCCTCGCTTCCCATCTCTGCCCCTCCTACCAGTCTGAATGCATGTTTCTTCTTTAACTCCTTGATTGTCAGAGTTCCAAACAGTTCAATTTTCTGGCAGTTCTGGTTGTTTTTTTGTTTTTAACTTTATTGTCATCCTTCTTTTTGTTGTGTGAGGAGCCAGATTTTCCTCCATCTTGGCTGGGAGTCCTTTTGTCAAAATTCTGTTTAGTTTCTTTGTTTATATTGTTCATTGGATTCCAAATATGAATCTACATAGTCTAGCCATCATATACTTTATAAAATATTTCCCCAATATTTAAGTAGCTATCTGGCACTTATATGTGCTATCTAATGAACAATATAAACAAAAAGACAAAACAGAAACAGACTCACAGATACAGAAAACAGACTGACAGTTTCCAGAAGGGAGAATTTGGGTGTCTGGGTGACAAAGGTGAAGGGATTAAGAAGCACAAATTGGTGGTTACAAAATAGTCAAGGGGATGTAAAGTACAGCATAAGAAACAAAGGCAACAGTAATAATAATATAGTCAATTGTAATAATTAAGGATTTTACACATTGAACAATAAATTAACATGAAAAACTGAAGGAAAAGGAAGACATATATTTACTAGACAGTGAATACTTTTTTTGAGAATTTCACTGACCTCATAACCTCCCACGATGTTGGGTAGAAAAAGAGATTAATTTTTGTAGTAGAATGAGGAGAGGTGAAAAACTTTCTATTCATTATTATGATTTAAAATTGTCAACATTGAATTTTTGTTACCTAGTATTCCTTAAAACTTATCTCTAGACTTTTAAGCAATGGATTTGAAAAAGTAACTTGGAATGTTTCCAGACATAATCACTCTTGATGCCTCAGTCACGTTATTTTAGAATTACATAGAATTAATTCAGGGTAATAATTTTTATTGAGTAAAATTGGAACCTGTAAAGAAATTTAAAAGGCAAGCTATAAATAAGCAAATATCTACACAAATAAAACTAATTCTGTAGTATACAGATTCTCTGATAAACTCCAAGAAGTAGCTATGGGTCCTAGCCCATAAACACAAGTATTCAATAGATAATTCATTCATTTATTTATTTTTTAATTAACTTAATCTGAATGAAGCTCATTATGATCCTAAGCTCATGGAAAATTAAATCTCATTCGCTGCACACAATTCAGTCTCACTCACTCCTCACATTGAGTGAGACTGCAGGAGTATTAGGTAACATCAAAGCATCAAATGTCCAGCCAGTGGTCATTGGTATTTGTTTATTGGTTAGAGATTAATGCACCAACCGTCAAATTCTGTTCACATCGTGGACTCTGCTGTTTCCGTGAGGCGCTTGAACATGGGAATCATCGTCATAAAAAGGACTGCTGTCTGTCCTTTAACATTCAGTTTATCCTTTCATAACGTAATTTTAGCTCGGCACACTGCAACATCCAGGCATTATTCAAATATGTGTATGACTATATGACCAAGTTATTTTTAATGGAATATGAAAGGAAGTAATATTTTAGGCCTATATTATACACTAACCATGATTTCTCATTAACTAAATTTAATTGTTATTTCAAGAAAACGTAGCCAATTAGAAATGCTTTACATTTATTGGTATATTAATTTTTAAATACTGAATATTAAACCTTATCTATAGTGTATAAAGTTTGATTCTCAATTTCTTTTGTTAAAAAAGTACAATGTACAACAGTACCCTTTTAGAAGAAAAAAAAAATCACACCTAACTGCAACATTGTAATTCTGTTCTCAGTAGAGCAAATGTCCTAGTCTGTGTTCTTATTGATATACATATTTTACTTAGCTGCAACTATAGAATATTCAGCCAACTGTGTTCAACTTTTTTTTTTTTTTTTTTTTTTTTAGAGAGGGGAGGAAGGGAGGGAGAGAGAGAGAGAGAGAGAGAGAGAGAGAGGGAGAGAGAGAGAGAGAAGCATCAATGTGCGGTTGCTGGGTGTTACGGCCTGCAACCCAGGAATGTACCCTGGCTGGGAATTGAACCTGGGACACTTTGGTTCCCAGCACGTGCTGTGTTCAACTTTTTAATTAAATATTTTATAACATATTTTCTACTTGCTACATAGTCTTCATAATTGCCTCTTTAACAAGAAAATTATGGCAGTACGTAGGAAATTTAATAATGCCATAACTGGTAACTATGTTTAAATAACTTTTTATTATAAATAATAATGTTATAAATTATTATTATAAATAATAAAATTTATTATAATAATGTTTATTATAAACAATAACTGTTTATTATAAATATAATGCCTGTTATAAATAATTATAAATAATAAATGATGTTTATTATCAATAATAACTTTTTATTACTTATTAGTAATAAGTTTGTTAGCAAATACAAACTTATTACCTTTCTCATTGGTGGATCACTTATCTAAAAGTGTATTCCATTTACAAAATAAGTTGAATAAAAGAATAATCAGAAAGCATAGTTTTTTTTTTTAACATCACTGAGAAGTGTTAGCTTTTCTCTACTCTGGATATAAAAATTAAAAGTTTGTCTGGTCTTACTCTAAAATTGTAAAAAAATTCTCATGTATGACCTCATAAAATGGTTTAAGCCTGTTATCAATGTTTTAATCTTTCCTCTAACTTATGTCTTTTACTGTCATCTAATGTACCATCAACAGACTGGAACTTGACACTTGTACACTTAAAGAAAATAGCATTGGTAATTAGGTCTGTATTTAATCAACAATCAAGGTAATCTCCAGGCCTTTAAATTCATGCTAACAAAAAGTATGCTGCTGATGTGCTGTGACCTCTGAATGAGAATCCTTTTGGATGTACCACTGTTGGGTGTCTATGGAATATATCTGATAAGGGATATCTCTCTAGGGAGCCAGAGAGCTAAAGGGTGAGAGTTGGTGCTCTGTAAGTTTAAAAGTCATCAGTCTATTTTTTAAAAATTTTGTTAAATGTATTGCATGGCATCATTTAATGTAATTATATAAGTTTCAGGTACACAGTTCTTTAACACACTGTCTGTACATTACATCGTGTGCTCACTACCCAAAGGCAAGTCTCCCTTTGTCACCATATACTGGTAGTTAACTCCCTTTACCCTCTTTTACCTCCCTCATGCCCATCCCCTTTGGTGATCACCATACTGTTGTCTGTGTTTATGAATTCTTTTGTTTCTTTGTTTTGTTTAGTCATTTGTTGCTTTCTGTTTTATATTCCACATATAAATAAAATCATGCTTTTTAAAATTTTTTTCCTTCTGAGTTCTTTTGCTTAGCATGAAATTCTCAAGATTCATCCATGCCATTGCAAATGGCAATGTTTAATCTTCTCTTGTGGTTGAGTAGTACCCCATCGTCTATATATACACTGCATCTTTTTTATTCAATCATCCATCAAAGGGCACTTAGGTTGTTTCCATGTCTTATCTGCAACAACTAATGCTGCAATGAACATAGGGATAAATGTATCTGTATGAATAGATGTTTTTTACATTTTTTTAAGGTAGATACCCAGAAGATGAATTGCTTGCTAAAGAACAGAGGGTTAAAAATGCATAGAATAATCTCTAGTCCATAAAATAGACTGAAGTACTGTTGTGAGTGCTGTATGTGCTTTTACCTTCTGTTCTTTTTAAAAAATGTACTAACATTTCCCATTTTCTTTTCCTCATTTTGTAATGGATTTTGGGGGGTCACATAAGTTGATCAGGTAACCATGAGGAGTAAAGCCGACACTTGACCAAAGGGAATTCACAAAGAAATTTAGTCTTGAAGGTAGATTAATGACTGGATAAGGTTCTGGAATGTTCTCTTTTTTGTGAATAGAATTAGTATATTTCTGTGGTACTATGGATAGTTGCATTTACAGTTGAGAAGGCTTTTTAAAATTGCACAGGTTGTATGTTTTTGTTTGTCTCATTTATCCTTACTATTCAATTGTCTGTGGTTTCCTTGTAGTTTAATTTTGCCTGACAACAAAAACTTTATTTTGTCATAGTTTTTATCTTGGGCAAAAACATTTACCATATGTGGCATGAATACTGATTTTAAGTTGCCAAGGTTTTAGCAACCACTTTGCAAAATTCCTGGAAATTTCCCAGTTTGCTCCTGTGAATCAGTACTCTTCCAGAGCTCCTAGGATTCCCTCTTTCTAGCCTTCTGAAACTCTCCATTTAACAAAAAATATTCTTTGATAGATTGATTGTTTTTAAGGAGGTAATAATGAACTGCTTCACATTATTCCATTACATTTGTGATAAACACAAAACAGAAGGAAATCCCTATTCTGTTTAGTGGAAACAGATTAAAAAATTAGTAGGCAATGGGCATTTGTTATCAGCTTTGAAAAATAAGAATACCTATTGCATAAAACATAAATTTTCCCCAACGACTATATGGACTGAAGAGAATCTATCTACCCTGTGTATGAAAACTAGCATATTGATTCTAATACTAAATATTCATATTAAGGCATTTAAAAATATCCATAAACCAAGCAAATGTGAACATTATTTCCATGATATAAAACAATTTAACTTTTAATAGTGTTTACTCCAGGAGAAAAAAAAAATATCTGATTTGTAATATAAAGAGTCTAGGAATAATGGCTATCTAAAATAAGTGAACAAAAAATGCAATATTGACAGCTAATAAATTTATAGGCATGGCAGATAATTTAAGTGAGTGTCCAAGGAATTTGTTTTTAAAAATTGAAGTAAAAAGTTAAAATAGTAAAAACTAAATTTAAGAATAAAGAAAAACAATAGCAAAAATAATTGAATTGATATTGAAAACTAAGAAAAGTTAGAAAATATATAGGTTTAAGTATGTGTTTAAAATGATTTGTAGGTTCCATTCTAAAATGAAGTTGAATATCATAAAATTTTATGTTCAACAAATTATATTAAAACTATAAAGAAATTCTAAAATTAAAAATATAAAAGCAACTAAGAGACTAATTGAAAATTGAATATATGAAAATAGAGATATACCATTTTATAGTATTTACATACTAAAGAGATATATATTATTTAACGTTGATAAATTGAGCAATATAAATTACATAAACAATTCTAAGATAAAGATCTTAGGTCTTTAGGTCCTAAGGTCTACAGAAAGGCGGTGAAAATGCATTTAATAAGCACTTAAAATCTTTATATATGTTCTAATCAATGGGATAAAGTGTGGAAACTAATAGAAAAGCCATAAAAAGTATATATACACTTTGTTATTATGGTATATTATATATTTTTAATAAAGAAACTTTAGGAATCTAAGAGCTAAAAATTTAATTTCCATAAATAATAACTAAAGTTTAATTTCTAGAATTTTATAAATTTCTTAGGTAGTGTTGAAAATACCAATTCACAATTCCACAATTTTGTATTAGTTTTGGTGGCTAAGACCTGAAAATTATTGTAGCCTGTGGCCCTTTTTTGAATGGCTGTGAAGGAAAGATATTTATGAATATCAGTGATGTATTTTGTGTATAAAAGGACTGAAGCACTTTTTAATCCCAATATTTGAGTCACAAAGAAATGAAGAAAATAAAGTTCATAGAAGTGATGATTAGCAGAACGTCCAGATCTCAGACTGAAGAAACGTACAATTCTTAGGGAAAAAAAAATACATCAAGAAGGAGGAGTTAGTTTATTTTTTTATAATTTGGGATAAACCATGCTTTCCTTGTATGTCTTTCCTTATGCTAGATCTTGATTTCTATTGTTTTTACAGAAGGGAAGATCCCTTAAAAGTTGCACAGCCCACTGTATGTCAATAACTCAATAAACACAGTAGGAAGGAATCAGATCTGAATAAACACTTATCACTTAATGTGTAAATATTTTTAAAATATGTATTTAACATGCAAAGGAAACTTCCATTTAATTATATAAACTTGTTTTGAAAAATGTAGAAATGTTAAGGGACTCTAAAACTCATGGCTAGGAAGTGGCCTAAATGCTTTAAATTTACACTTTCTAGTTTGGAAATATGTTGAAAAAAAACATGTAATAGATGCTGGTAAAATAAATACTCATTATGAATTACAGTGTCAATTCATCATTGTGTTTTCTATGTAAACGCTCTTTTTTTTAAGATTTTATTTATTTTTAGAGAGGGAAGGGAGGGAGATAGAAAGAGAGAGAGAAACATCAATGTGACTGGGGGCCGTGGCCTGCAACCCAGGCATGTGCCCTGACTGGGAATCGAACCTGCAATGCGTTGGTTCACAGCCCGAGCTCAATCCACTGAGCTACGCCAGCCAGGGCTTGTAAGTGCTCTAAATAAGTACTTATTAGGGATATAGTGGATTATTTTTTTAGGAAAATGTATTGCATATGTGTCTCTTGCCTGTTTAGGTCTTTAAGGGCAGCAAGCATTGCTCAAAGGTGTTGTAAACTGAGGAATGTGAATTTCATCTTTACCTTTGGTTTTCATTTCACTTGGGATTAATTCCTGAAGAGCACCGTATATACTTGTTACCATGCAGAATAGGGTATGACCACTTGTCTCCATGTACCAACATACCGTGAAGACAAGTGAGGAAGGAAACAGATTTTTATTAACAACCCCATTTGAAGGAGCTGAAAACGTTTCTGCTCCAAGCCAACCTCATCCTCAACACACAGAAAGTCAGTCACTCCCAGGGAAATTACAGTTTAAGACCAAATCCAGGGATTGCCCTTTATAGCTTATTTGTCCCTAGGGAGCTTAAAACAGCAGCACACTCCATCCTCCAGCTCCAGGCTCGCCCTCTCTGGTGTGCGCTCCTGAGGTCAGTGTTTGTGTTGTCTCTCCCAGCTCTCTCTCTGTGGTGTGCTGCCAGATCACTCCAGATGGTCATGCAGTGAAAGCTCCATCTGTGAGGTCCTGGAGCCTGAGGCTGCCTTGCTCCTGGGCAGGTGCTTCCCTATGCTGCTCTCAGACTCCGTGCACTTCTCTCAGGGCAAGAGAGTGGAAGCAGTCCAGGACCCATGCACTATGTTGCACTGTGTCTCTGCGTCTCAGGAAGAGAAGCATATGTCCCAGCATGGGACTCTGCCTCCAGGATCTGACGTCTGTGAGGCCTAAGTTCCAAACGGGGTCAGTCTCTGTCAGACAAGCTGGGCCTCTGTCCCTCTCTGCTAGCACTTCCCAACTGGGGACACACGAAGCAAGCCAGGGAGCTCAGTACTCCCTGGCCTAGGCAGGCAGAACTCCTAGAGTGCTGAACTAAGACAGCCTGGAACTCCCAGATCTGCTCCTCCAAGCATTTGTTTTAAAAAGGGCCCTCCCAAAGTCCCAGATACAGAAAGCCTGGAGGAGTGTCCAGCTTTTTAACCAATGGCCATGTTTGTCTTTGCCCCTTTTTCCATGCAGGGGCAGAAGTCTCCAGTTACCCTGGGCAGGCGTTCAGCCCCAGTGCATCTCACTCCAGTGCTTTGTGACCTGTGTCACAAGCTGGTAGTCCCAAAGCTGTGGGCTATTAAGCCCCAGCTGTGGTTTTAATCACACAAGCTCTCTGTCCCTCTCTTGCTAACTGCATTATGTTTATTTTAGCCTCTTTTCCTCGCAGTTTCCTTTCTCAGGCAGACCCTTCCTTTGCAGAAGGAACGCTGCTTTAATCTACCACCTTGGCTCCCTTCTGGGGGCAGGGAGGTGCTGGCTTTGGCAGATTGGGGTTCCCCAAACTGGGGCCCCTGGCTTTCCACTAATCTGGGTGGGCCTACCTTGTTACCTATTTACTGCTTTGAGTAACTGAAGAAAGTTAATACTAAGAAAGAAAATAACCATCTTTTTATTTTAGCAGTCAAGTTTATTTGCTTTTTCTTTCTGCCACTTCCACTTTATCAGTTGGAAAAACAACTTTTCCCATGGGCAAAATTTTTCACAATAGAAAAACTGATTTATGTGTATAGTGGACATGGTTCCACTAATCACAGAATTAAAATTACCAGGGGATATATGTGGCAAGTATTCTAATTTTTACTTAGTGTAATTTAGTGAAGAGAATATCGCATAATATCCTTCAAAAGTTGATACCTATTGTGATCGGAACATTTTGTGTCAGATGATTAACACATTATAGTAACATTTCACCAAGGGATGAGGCATGTTGTACAATTAAAATTTATTTTTTCATGCTACTACCTGTTTATTTTCTAAAAGTAATTGTATTTTAGTATCAGCTGCTTTTGATAAACAAGTTCAATATCTTCAGTCTACATTATGTTTCGCCAAATTCCTACAGTTGTAGGAATAATAAACATAATAAACATTTTCAGTCATGTGTGGTTTGGACAATCATGAATCTAGAATATGAGGAAGTCATAAATAGATTTGCTCAACAATTAGTGAATACCCATTTATGGCAAGTTTTCTGCATAGGGGAAGAGAATAAAATAGCTGTTAAAAATTCTTGAGGTTGAATCTGGTTTCTATCATTTAACAGCATTAGGCCTTTGGCAAATTGCCTAAATTTTAATTGTCTCAACTTCATCTGAAGATGAGAATAGATAACTATCTTTCTCAGGTTTTTGTGAGGCTCAAATTAGTTATTTAAGCCATTCTTAGTGCATGGTGTATTTCATACACATTAAGTAATTGTGCAGAAATAGCATCAGTATAACCTATATATAAAAATTATGTAATAACTTTTTCCTTGTAGTTTTTCCTCTCTGTAAAATCTGTGATGAATGACCAGACAATGCCCATATACTTTTTCTTGTCACTCCCTTTTCTTCTTTCTTCTTCTTGTTTGCTTCTGAGAGTGATGTCGAGTACTCAAATCATATCTAGAATGTTGCTAGTACAGATATTATCAAGAACAGCATTGTTCTGTAAATAATGTAGGTCAGGTTTTAAAGTAGAGAGCATTCCTATTTCAACTACAAAGTGTTCAACAACAGGTATTTTCCATTCACGGTAATGTTCAGCAGAAAAATTTCAGATATAACTCTTCAGCATTCTGCTATATCTCATTTCTGTTTTTGTGACTCCCCATTTCTTCTGAAAAGTGGTATCTTAAATGTTCTCTGGGTTTCACATTACAGAAAAGTGGTTTTCTGACAGTGTACTCTAAAAAATATGTCTTTTGTTTAACTTATGGAATATTATTTTTTCCTCACTATAAAATCCCCACTGGAAAGACTAACCACTCTGAGGTTGTGACATGGCTTGATCTCAGTGTGAACTTTGATTTAGTTTAATGGTTCAATGTTGGCAATGTGCCTGGAGTTTTAGGACCCAATTATATATCCCAGATCTCCTGAATCCCAGTTGTGTTACCTCCCAGTTGTGTTAAGCTTTAGTTTCTTATCAAACATAGTAATTTAAAAAACACTTAACTCATAGTATCATTATTTGAATTAAACTGCATGTAGTACTTAGCATAGTGACAGTATATGGAAAAAAACAAAATAATTTATGCTATTATTTTAGAATTAAAATACACATGATTTGGTTATAGTCACATCTTATTTGTAGACTGCATATAGACCAATTTAGTGGTTCATTTTATTATTTAGCATCACATTGAGCATATAATAAAACGTTACAGACTGCATTTTTACTGTTTTTTTTTTCTAAGAAACACAATGATAATAGTTTACTTATCTCTTATAGCAGATCACCTTATGTCTCAATTTTTAGGGAAATAGTAAGGAGATGTATGTTATGGTGTGACAGAAATTAGCAGTTTCAACTTTTTGTTTGGGATATGTGAGCTGTATGTTGAAATTGTCATTGTGTTTCCATGTATAAACTAAACATCTATTCAAAGTCTGTTAAAATTCTATATTTTTATATTTTTAAAAAGTACTGGACCAAAAGGCAAGAGATTAAAACAAATAAGTGTTAAAGTTATACTTGTTGAATGTAACAAATATACAGCAAAATAAAACCAACTAGAAATATAACTAAAATAAAACCAATAAGTGGAATTCAGAAAGATTAATTTTAGTTAAGAAAATACACTTAACTCTAAGAAATGTTGGGAATTAACTGGTTTTCTCCATGAGACAGAGGCTTTTTGCCCTTGGCAACCTTCAGACAAGATGAACGTTTTTGTCAGATCATCCTATGATGATATGAGTTAAACCTAGTTGTTTTAGATAACTGAAATCGAGAGATTTTTTTTTTTAAATCAAAGAGTCCTGTGGAGAGCAGAACCTGAAGCCATGTTTGGGACATATGCAGTGCAGTGTGGCAGACAAGTTGTGCTTATCTGAGGGTGGCACCACCCTCTTAGCAAGTGATGTAAGACATGTATCTCCATCAGAGCTGACATAAATGTGTGCCTCTTAGAGCTGATCTATTCAACATGTGTCTATTGGGACTGAGCAAAATAACATGTGCTAATCCAAATTAAGAAAACATGTTTATAAGAAATTGTGCAACATCAACATGACTGTGCAACCAAAGAATCATAAAAGCAGAGGCTTCAGACCGTGGATGATGCATCTAGAGAGCAAGTCACTCTGAGACGCGTCCTGCATGTTTGCTTTGGGAAAGGAAGATACGCTGTGCTTCTTTTCTTTGACTCTGCCTTGCCAGACACCGACCACCCGGCCGGATTGCCTCCCAGACCCAAACCTGATCTGGAGTCTTGGGACACCGGGTTGTTAGTTCCCAATTATTTTGCATTACTTTATTGCTGATTGTTTCTGGGTGATTACTATTGTTATTAGGTTAGTGTTATTGTTATTAGATTAGTATGGATTTGTGTTGAATATGCATAAATAAAAGATGAGTGAATAGCATAGTCACCTGTGTTGGCTCACTATTACTCCTTGGTGCTGGTGTCGCTTGTAAAGCTGGTGACTGTATATGTAGCCTGGAACTTTCAGCTCTTAAGGCGCCAGTTAGGCGACCCAAGTGGAACTGAAGGCTGACTTACAGAGAAGACTGTATCTCAAAACATACATTCTCAACAAGTCACATGACTTTAGTGCTAGGGAAATTCCCAGTTGTAAGAGATTTCCATTAATACTAAAAACATTGAAGTAAGTTGCAACTAATATAAATATATAGGGATAAGGTTTATATATGTAAATATATAAATATATATCTCCATGACATATATATGTATGTATATGTATGTACACAGATATATGCATATATACACATACATACTGTATTTTGCTGTGTATAATGAACAGTTTTTTACCTAAGTTTTCCAGGGAAAATATTATGCATGTGTAGTATCTGAAATACTTTGTATGTGTTGTTGTGTTTTGTAATTATTAGTTACATAAAATTTCTTGTACCATAATACACTTAAATATAAATGCTGAAATTCATTTACAGTGCAAAAAACAAATATCTAAATATAAATAAATGAAAAATTGAATTAAAAATTAAAGCAAATGATTTTTTCCTGGAAGTTTAGGCCAAAAATGTGGGTGTGCATTATAAATGGCAAAATAAGGTGTATAGTCCAGAAGGTATCCCGCCACATAATATTAAAAATAAAGGTATTTATTGAAGAAGATACAAGATACAAGAAACATTGTACATAGGACAATGATGCCTCAGTCCCCTTCAAAGAAGGCACCTTGGGACATCACATAGTTCTCCAATTGCCATCAGCTGCCCTGTCAGATTTTCTTGAGTTTTATCAATGGTCTGAAATCTCTTCACTTTTCAAAGGTGATTTTAGCTTTGGGAAAAGCCATATGTCTCAGGGCACCAAATCTAGGCTATACAGGGGCTGAAGTCATCTGTGTGATTTGACGTTTCTTAAAAACACTCTGCATGAGACATAGTGCATGAGCGGGCTAGTTGTCATAATGAAGGTGCCAATCACCAGTTGCTGCCCATAGCTGTGGCCTTCTGAATCATCCGAATAGTTTTGGTGGAGGAATGTTCAAGCTTAACACAAAATTTGATGGAGATTCATTGCTCTACTTGTGCAGTCATTTTGGATGTGATGACCCACAGTACACAAGCTCACTCAGCAGTGTCTAGCACCCCCACTAATTAGTACAGTGAAGCCATCATTGTTTGTGCATGTGTATTCCAGTCCACCCTCCTTGGCTGCCAGGTTACATCGATGTCACACAAACTGTTCTCATTATAGTAGCAATGACTGGACATTTTCCAGACAGACCTTGGTGTGTGTGTGTGTGTGTGTGTGTGTGTGTATCTTTTCAGCTGTAACCTAAACATACTTATTTTCTTCTTGCCAATGATAATTTAATTTGTTAGTGTGTTCTGGTATCATTATAAAACATTTTCATTGGTTATTTGGCAAAATGTAAAACAAAAGAAATATATTCACAATTGTAATTTACCATATACTATAGTATACTATAGTATACTATAGCTACAGATTTTATCTGTAGCTAGAATCAACAGATAAAATATAGAATGCATAGTTGAATTTAAATTTCAAAAAAATTAAAAAGTTTTTCAGTATAAACATGTCTTCAGTATTAACTTTTTTATTTGCTAAATCTAGTGATCTTAACTCTAGTGCAGTAGTCTCAAACTCATTTTCACCAGGGGCCACATCAGCCTTGTGGTTGCCTTCAAAGGATCAAATGTAATTTGGGGACTATAAATGTAACTACTCCTTAACAGTTAATCAAGAGGTTGGCACTGGTGCTAGGTAGAAACAAGGTGCCTGGTCAGATAAAACAATGTAGAGGACTGGGTTTGGCCTGCGGGCCTTGTGTTTGCTACCTGTGCTCTAAAGTATACCACTCAGTAATTCTCTTATATTTGAAGGTGGTAGAATATTTAATATTTTATATTTGCACATATACAAAATAATTTTTGTTCAGCAAAATTATCTTTGGTATCACAGTTTATTCTCATTATGTCATCTGAGTGTAATATTTTACTTACTAATAGCATCTCATAACTAATGAATACATTGTTATTATTTTAAGTATATATCAAAGCATATGCTATATTATCAGTGAGTAAAATCTGCATTGGTGGAGAGAATGCTTTTTTCAGTACCTAGCATTTTGTGTATGTGTGTTGTTTTTGGATTAATGTATGACTCAACTTTATTTATTCATTTATTTATTTTTATTTCATAACATTATCTAAGCTTAAATAGACTATAGGCATGTATAAATTCACAGCCCAATAAGCATGTTTCCTAAATAAATCTTTGGTGTAGATTTTCCTTTTACAAGTACATTTGAATGTGTGTTTTATCAATTTGTTTTCTTCTCAAGTCAGTTAAGCCATGTTGAACTATTTTCCTCTCTGGAGAAACAGGCAGTTGATTCAAAATGTTAATACTATTTTTTAAAGTTTGTATTTATTTATTTTTAGAGAGGGGAAGGGATAGAGAAGAGATGGAGAGAAACATCAATGTGTGGTTGACTCTTGCATATCCCCTGCTGGGTACCTGACCTGCAGCCCAGGCATGTGCCCTACACTAGGAATTGAACTGGTGACCTTTTGATTCTCAGGTGGTCACTGAATCCACTGAGCCACACCAGCCAGGGCTAATACTAATTTCTTAACATTTATTTATATTCTTGCTACTACTAGTATTGTTAGTAGTATCAATAAGCCTGTTTATATATGGCATAGATATTTTTTATTCATTATTGGTTTAGAATTTAGATTTGCTCTTAAGATATACCTGATAGTAATATATTATAATGCCTTAAACAATATCATGTTTTCTTCCATTTTTTTAAATAAGTGTTAAGTGATTTATCACAATCTCATCTTTAAAAAAAGTGTTAGTGTATAGGGTTCCTATAGATCCCTGTGGAGACATAGGATTACTGTATCTGGTTATAAAGCTGTACTGTTTTTGATTGTCAGAGGCAGTGGTGTCATGTGTGAGGGGTATATTTATATGGAGGAAAGACCAGTTTGTTTGTTTTTTCTGAATAATTTCTTTTGAAGTAAATACCACTGTAAGGAAAATTAAGACAAACTTACTCTATATTGGTCATACACATTCAAATTTTAGTACCTGTGCTTTTCTACAGATAATATGTAACAGAAAATGTTATTTGTTTTATATTAAGTCATTTTGGAACACAATATTCTGAAAAATGAGGAGAGGTAGAATAATACAAAATTATTTTCATATTTTAATACTAAATTACAACCTCCAAAGCAAAATTCTTGTCACTGGCTTGCTGTCTCTGGCATGCGCTGACACCGACCCCTAGTGGTGAGATAGCCTGTCCACTGTGCATTTCTCTTGCTCCTCAATTTTTTGTGGGTGTGGGTAGGGAGGGGAAGTAAATATATGAATCACAATAGAGGACTAATATCCAAATTAAGTAATTAAATAAGATGAAATAAGAATTTTAAGAATTAAACTTTGTTACTTAATTTTCCTAGAAAACATGTAGTAATTGTTAAAAGTTCTAAATGTATTAATTTGCATGGTGAATTCAACAAATAACTGCTTACATTAAAATTACAGTTATCTTTAATAGAAGTAGGGAAATAAAAAATGTAGAACTTGAAGCTATCATTTTAAATGAATTTATATTTGTTTTAATAATTGTACCCTTTGTAGTTTGTCTCAAAAGATATGTACCAATGAGTGCTTAATCTGCGTAAGACATTATACATAAAAATTAATTCACTTTAGATGTCTACAATAGCATTAGCACTTTTAAAAAGTGCATTGCAAGGCTTTTGGTATGGAAGCACAACAGGAAATAGTGTCGTGTTATTAACACAAACCAGTAGTGTCAAGTGTTATATAGAATGAACAACTAAGCATCGTATTTTTCCCTTTCTGCATTTCACTTTAATAAAACCCTATATTGTTTCAATATTTAATGCAATTAACAACAATCATGTGAATAAACCATTGGATCATTAGCTTTCTTTCCACCTGAAGTACAGTTGAGGGTCATTATGTTTTGAATAATTTTATTACAAAATCTACCTACTATGATTATTTTTCAGGAAATATTGTCATACTGCTTTTTAAAACTGTGTATTGCATTTAAAAGTTATGAGACCATAGTAGAGAGAATTAATATATTACACAGAATATATGACCTCAGGGATCATTCTATGGAGAGCACCTCTGTGGAGTTCTATTAGGAGTTTCCACTGTGGAGTACTGACTCAAAAAATTAAGGGACTTGTTAGATTTAAATAATTAAAAGGCTTTTTTTCCTATAGATACCTTAGCATTTTTAATATTTTCATGTCTGGCTTTTTAAGAAAGGGATATAGAATGCAGTGTTTTCCAGATTAATCTAATGCAGACATTTTGCAAGCAGTATACAATTGAAATAATGCAGAAAATGCTGACCTTTCTGTTTCCTCAAATTCTTTGAATGTTTTCTTCTCTATGATTTCCACATTGTGTTTTTGTTGATATACATGTGCAAAGATGTGTAAGGTCAAATAGCTGACTGTGGTAATGGAAAAAGACAGATTTTCCCTTCAAGTATGTAAAACCGAAGGTGAGTGTGTCTCTCCTTGAAGGTGAATAGTTCTCATCTCCTGCAGCTTTGTTGGAAGGACATCTATATCACTTTAGTATTTCCCTTAAAGCTGCTACCTACAAAAATTTTGCTCTGGTATTAAATACAGATTTAGCTCCAGTAAAAGGTCTGAGGGAGAACGTGATCCTAGCCCTCTTGTCTGCTAGATCATTAGCATGCTTGAGCACAAAACATTCTTTTTCTTAAATGGCAACCAAATATATGCCTATAAAATTGCAGAACTTCTCCCTAAACCTCTGTCCTTTGCTTAAATGAATACTGCATTTCCTATTTTTATATATTTTTAAGTTGCATACTCCAGACTCCAGTAACTGGTAAAACATTTAAAAGCTTTATGCTTTTCAATGGCAACTATTCAAAGTTTCATTTTTCCTGTAACATTTATTGTTTTATATTGGAACCATTTTTCAAGTTAATTAAACCAAAATAAATATTCAAAATATTGAGGACCTCCACATTAGTTTCATTGTTTGCTTGCAGAAATTATTAGTTATTTTTCTTTAAATTATTCAGTGATTTTTCATGCCTGTAACATGAAACAGCACTTAACAGCCTGTAACAGCACTTAAATGTATCCTATGATTCTACCCTATAATAAAGTTAGTAGCCTAAGTTATTTAATTATTAAATGTGCATTTCCCCATTTATATATTTATTACAGTTTGAACCATATCTTCCAAAGTTGTATTTTGAAGACAAAGTTTATTATTTTTAGATATCTAGCAATAATAAAAACATTAACTTTCTAAATAACTATATGTTCAAGGAACTGATCCCATCTCAAGGCATGGGGTATTCTTTCTTTAATTTTCTTTTTTTTTTAATTTCTTATATATTTCACTAAATTCAATTAATTTTTTAAACATTCTTTTTATTGTTGTTCACATACAGTGTTCTGCCTTTTCTGCCTATGATGGTTAGTGATGTTGAGCATCTTTTCATATGTCTCTGGACCCTCTGTATGTCTTCCTTAGAGAAGTGTCTATTCGTATCCTTTGCCCATTTTTTAAATGGAATGTTTGTCTTCCTGGTGTTGAGTTGTATGAGTTCTTTCTTTCTTGTTGAGCTAAAGGCTTTGCCAATGGGCGTAGATCAGAGCTCAGCATGTAGTTCTGGTCTGCAGACTCTGTAATAAAATAAGTCTGTAATAAAACTCTGTAAAATAAATCTATATAATAACTCTGTAATAAAATAAGTCCAAATATTCTATTATTTTATTTTCACATATACACACAAAACAGTGAAGAAAGTGAGTACCAGTTGTTTTCAATTCGGAATGACATAAATGATTTAGATCATATGTAAGGGGGTAGGGTTTGTTTATTTAAGTGAAAATTCTCAATCTGGAGGAAATGCAAAGTAAGATTCTGGACACAGGGTTAGTTTCAGTCTTCAAATCATAGGTGAGTTTTTGCTTTTGTTTTCAACTGGAATTTTTTGTTAAAGTCTTGTAAAAAATCAATATGGTGTCATTACTTCAGGCAGATATTAAGAAGAACAAGTTACATTTTTCTCCTTTATTTGCTAAGGTAATTAGTGTCACTTAACTTATTGTTTATAATATAAAGTGGCATAAGAGTTGAGATTTTAAGTCTCTTGGGACTTTACTGTTCTTTTATAATTATGTTTCAACTAGGTTGAAGATTTTACTCAATTGATTTTAATTGCAAAGTCACATATTTTAATACTTCAACATTCAAATTTTATGAAATATATTCTTCGGCTTTGTGAAGACATAACCTAGCAGACAAAATAGAGACTAGAGAAAAATTGAAATTTCAGTCATGTAGCCTTATTTAAGGTTTTTAACCTCTTCATTCATATTTCTTCAGCATAAATACATAATTATTATAAAATAATATGTTTATTAAGTTAAGAGTTCTTAACTTCTCTAATATATACACATTTCTCTAAAACACAAGCTAAACAGATGCTTTAAGGTTTGCATACAAATTCAAAATTACTTGTTTTAGGGTTACAATAATTTAAAATTCAAACTACTATGAATATTAATGAGTTGACTTCAAAATGGAAAGTGATCCCTTTTGGGAAATTGGACATAAACAAATGAGTTCTTCTGATGTTTTCTTTGTTAGTATGTTGTTATTATATTTCAATACTCTAAGTAGACTCATATAACATAATATAATGGATATCAAAGTTATTAAATGGGTATGTAAGTTGCTAAACATATAATATAATAGTAAATATATAAGGTACACATATATTTATACATATATATTCCAATTTTACATTAATCTTGTGGCATTCTTATTATTGAGTACTTTACCCTGCATACAAAGTTATTTTTAAATGCTTCTGTAACAGTTTTGTCAATTACTGCCAAATCATTTAATATATTTATGCAATATTAATGAAATTTGTCATTACAGTGAGCTAAATAGCTCATATATATTTATATGTATAGATACATATCAATCTTTTTTTTCCTAAATTTAATCTAATTAATTCATGTACTTTATTGCATTTTTAAAATTAGACATGACAAGTGGAATTACTCCTTGAGTTTATTAATTTTTTTCCTGTAATTCTAAAGTATTTCTGGACAGATAGACTGTGTTCTGATTTCCAGGACTTCACTTATCCTGTTGTAAGCTACTTACATTTCCAGTTTGGTCTTCAGTATTTTCTCATTCTGCTGTTGCAGGACTGAGAATTCTCTCCGTGTGTTCTCTTTGAAGCCATGACCACCTGCTTTCATCTCCTCAGTACCTGCTTACCATAACAGACTCTAACTGCTCTCTGTCATAATCATGTCAACAATAATCAAAACAAGCATACACTTTGCTGGATAAAAATACCATTCCCTTACAGAAACAATTTTCTGTTAGTGGTCACTAAACTCTGCATAACAATGCTTCATCATCTCTTCCTCCAATTGCATTTCAATAAAAATAGCCCCTGACGACTTGGAAAGCCTCCCACTAATTTATCTAATTTATCAGTTAAGCATTTGACATTTCCTACTCCTGTTTCTTTATTTGCATATGTTTTTTCCCTCTGAAGCTTTACTTAAAGGTATAGATCAGCTAATTCCCTTCAGAAGTTGGTCATTTTCACTTATGGATTGAGGATATTAAAATAATATATGATTTGATATGTGAAATTATTGACTTAATATTCTACTGTTTTATAAATGAGGACTTTAAAATTCAAAGAGGAGACATAGAGGCATTCATCTAAAGTCTCATACACACTATCTAAAATAATTAGTATTATTTTAATATGTGTATGTTAATGGGATGAGCACTCAAATAATTTATTCATGTTTATTATGGGGGACAAGCGATATTTTAACCACTTGAGAAAATAAATTTGTTTTAGGTTGGCAAAAATTTTAACTATATAAATGATCTAAAATTAGCTAGAATAATAAAAAGAACATTTTTATTTCTGAATCACTTAAGAAGTTGCTACACAATGCCCTTTCATTCTAGGGTATTTTAGAGGGTATTTCCTATAAACAAACACATTTTTATACCTAACCACCAAAAAAACCACCCAAATCAGAAAGTGATTATTGATATATTATTACCGTCTCAATGTCAAACTTTTATTTATAAGATATATCACATTTGTTTATTTTTCAAAGTTAAATTAAATGAGACCTAATCTTGTATCCAGTAAAGATGGCAGGAAATTGAATGTCAGTCATTTTAGAGAAAGACCTCTCCATCTTTACAGAGTCCCATTTCAGTCTAGGACCTTTCAAATTGACCTTAAAAATCCCTGTGAAAAGGTCTGTAACTTTTCACAGTGCTCTTTCTCTTGACTTCAGCCTTTGACCACTGACTGCTCCATCAGACTGTGGATTTAGGGCTGGTGTAGGTTCCCTTAGGGGTAAATAGTTGAAATCTATGTCAAAATGTACAGGATTGGGGTAAGATGGGGAAGGAAACCTACATTAATGGATGGTGTCACCTTTAGACTATGGAGAATTAGACCTGATATATATTTCTTGTTTAACTTACCACTAATATTTTTCTGATCATAATGCTATGCCAGCAACAAAAACTGAATACAATCTCATATTGGCTTATTTCATGTGTATCATTCAAATATTTAGAAAATCAGTTTTTTAAATAATTTTTATTCAAAAATATGTTAAATTATACTTCAAAATATGACAGTGATTATAGTGAACTAAGTTCAGAATAACAATCATGCCTTAGAGAGTTTTAGCCCTGATGTTCTCCTAGAGAAGTAAATTAAATCAGAACTTTCATGACCTCTAGTAATGCCTGGAGAAAATACCATCCAGCTTCTTCCTTAAAAAAAATAGCATACTAAATATATCTCAAAATTATAAGTTTGATGGGTTACATATTTATATAATATAAGAACATTTGAGTATTAATAGATAAGGCTAACAATTAATGCATTCTTGGCAGATAATATAAAAATTAATAATTATTCATACTTTTCATATACACATATATATTCATTAATACATACCTTTCATTATATAACAACTTTAGTCATGTATTGTATTTTTTGGAATATAAGATACACTCTTCTTCCCCCATATTTGGGAGGAATAATGGTTGTTAATGCTGCTGTTGAGTTCTGTTTACATTTACATTGGTGAAATATTATGTTATTTATGTTATTAAATATTTTACCACATTTTTTGCTTCAAAATGTTTTTTCCTGTTTTCTTCCTCTAAAACCTAGGCGCATCTTATAGTCCAAAAATACAGTAAATATTTATACATAAAGATTAAAATAGTCTAATTTTCATTAACATGTTTGATATAACTGTAATCAGAATATCAACTAACTGAATTTGAGGTCTATGTAAATGGAAAAATATGGGACTTTTCATGTATAACTGCTTCAAAACTTGGCTGACTGAATTTTCTTCCATATAAGTTGATGTTATCTATGGGAGGTGTCATAGATTTATGATAATTTTCAGCTGTAAGAATGGCTTAGCTTTTTATCATTAAAACTATTGTTCAGGCATTCAATCTTGCATTCGTTTATCGATTCTCTTCTTTCCCACTGCAGTCCGATCCATGGCCCAGAGACCCATTGTGAAAATTTGGTCATGATCTCTTATTTGCTTCTTCAGTGTGTTCAATACTATGTTGCTTTTTGAGCCTAATGATTATGGTTAGGGGAACAGGACAAGTGGTAGAGGGCCTAGGTGCTGCTATAATATGCCTGTTGCTGCCTCTTTTATGACAGGTACCCATATGCTGACAATTTCATGAAATGCAGTTGAGGCTTCTTTGAATATTCTCCAGGGATATCAACATTTAATTTTTTTTTTCTGGATCCTTCACTGGCCACCTGGTTTGTTTGATAGCCCCCAGCCCTTGTCCTCTTGCATTATGTTCTCAGATCCACTTGATAATAGTCCCTTGACTCTTCAAACTTCACTTAAGGGGAGACCTCTAACAGTATGCTTCATACATGCCTACAGTTTGTGGTGTACAATATATTGAAGGAAACACAGATCCTTAAACCTTCACAAGCTGAAATGCATCATCACAGTAGTTGTCTCTTCCTTTCCATGTCAGGATGGTCTATTTCATTCACCTTCTCTACCTTTGGTTTTCCCCACATGAGAAACATAAACATCTTTCTATGTCTATGTTAGTCTCAACTCATAAGGTGATAATTTTGATTTTCCTAAGGATGCATTCTTAGCTTTTCAGTTCAGTGAAAATACTAAATAGACTACCTGAATCATGGGTTACCTTGGAATGGGAAGACCTATCACTCCTTTTATAGACACACCCAGTAAGAAAAGTATAATGAAGGTCCCCAAAGATATCTATGTCTTAATCCCTGGGAATGTTGAATATGCTACATTATGTGGTCAAATGAACTTTGCAGGTGTGGCTAAAGATAAGACAATGAAATGAGGAATTGATCTAGAATATCTGGTAGGCCAACATGAATCCTTAAAAGTAGAGAATCTGTTCTGGCTGCAATTAGAGAGAGAGAAGATGACAGAAGAAGAGGGAGGAAAAATATGAAGTATAGAATGAACTTGATTTGCTCTTGCTGACTTTGAAGACAGAAGAAGGGGGGCATGAGCTAAGGATGCAGGTAGCCTATAGGACCTTGGAGCATTAAGCAAACTCTCCTTCCCTAGAGCCTTGAGAAGGTAGCACAACCTTTTCAACACCTTGATAGTAGCCCAGTGAGACTGTGCTGACATCTACAGGACTGTAATATAATAAAGTTTTGTTGTTTTCAGCTTATATATTAATGGTAATATATTATGACAATAGAGACTCCTCTTTTTGAGGACTTTTACTAGTTGGGGACATCTTTTCACTTGACCAGAATGGCATGGTTGTTGCTGGACTGGTATCTTACCTTTTAATTTGCCCTGCATATAGTTTTTAGCATTTCTCTGGATGTTGGTAGAGTTGATGCCTAAACACCATGGGTTTGAACTGCATAGGTCTACTTATATGGCCATATTTTTGTTCTGTGGTTGGGGAACTGTGTATGTGGAGGCCAACTTAAGGTATATGCAGATTTGTTACTGTCTAGGCATTGGCACCCCTAACCTCCACATTGTTCGAGGGACAATTGTACATATTATCAACTTTCTTCACAGTCAGGGCTTTAACTAAAATGCTAAGACAATAGGAAATGTGCCATTTAATAGCTTGTTCATGTAAGCACATACATACACACTCATGCTCTCTTTATTCTTAATAGATCATAGATAATACCTTTATTTTACAACTATATATTTAAAATATTTATCACAAAGAAAACTTTATAAAATGAAAATAAATTTATAATTATTAACAAAAATGTACATAGTCTATAAAAATTAAATGAAAATTACTTTTGAGAATAAAATAAAATCAAAAGATGAATACCAGAATATTTATAATATGTGATACTATAATATGTGAGAGCACTATATATCAAATTTACATACAATGAAACTCTAATTGGAAACACACCTCTAATTATAAAACAGTAGTTAAATAAAATATATTATTTTTGTATTTACATAAATAACTTAGAGGATAAAATGATATCAAGTAACCAAGAAAAAATAGGGAAAAATAATAAAAAAATAAAAATTAATTATTTAAAATGATAAACACAGAACTGCTTAATCTGAGAATTGATGCTTAGTTTAAAGAAATAAAACAAAATGTCATACCTTTAGCCTGATCAAAGAAAGGGATATTCAAGGACAGGTAAGAGAGAACCACTCTTAAGGGGAAAATTTCTAAAAAAACAGAAAAGTCCTATATGTTAATTCAATTAAAATATAATGAAGTGGTGATTTTGTAATAAGTCAACTGCTTATAAATAAAACTAAAAACTTTTCTGACAAATGTTAAGTGAAAACTGATCAACCATAAACACTTGGTTTTGGGTAAGAGGTTTCATGTGTATAAAGTGACCTTCCCGTCAAATCAATAAATAATAGTAACAGAAAATAAATAACAACCACAATAGGATTGTTTTTAACCTTGATTTGATCAAGTTATTCTTAGTCTGAAATAGTGTATGCTTGAGAGTAGTCTAGACAACTTTAAAGATTAAAAATAGAGGAAATCATTAAATAATTTATTGAAAATTAAATAAATAGTATAGACTTCAGAAACTGTAATTTTTATCAGCAGAAATCTAAAATGTATAATTTTTTAATTTCACTCATTTAACAGATTTTAAACATATTTTTAAATTACTTTATTGCAGTTCAGTTACAGTTGTCTGCATTTACCCCCAGTCACTGCCCCCTTCCCCAGCCATCCCCACCTCCCTCCCTTGCTTCCATTCCCCCTTGGTTTTGTCCACGTGTCCTTTATAGTTGTTCCTGAAAACCCTTCTCCTCTTCCCATTATCCCCTCCCAATTTCCTCTGACTACTGTCAGATTGTTCTTAATTTCAATGTCTCTGGTTATATTTTGCTTGCTTATTTGTTTTGTTGATTAGGTTCCAGTTAAAAGTGAGTATGGTATTTGTCTTTCACCACCTGGCTTATTTCACTTAGCATAATGTTCTCTGGTTCCATCCATGCTGTTGCAAAGAGTAAGATCTCCTTCTTTCTTCCTGCTGTATAGTATTCCATTGTGTAAGTGTACCACAGTTTTTATAAGAACTAGGACCTCTTCTGCATTCTGGGAACAGAGGTACAGGTAAGAAAATAAGGCCCGTGCTTTCTTGGGTTTTAAAATACAGTGGAGAGATAGTAAATAAATAAATGAACAGATAGATCAACAATACCATTTCAAGTGGCCTTTTAAAGAAAATAAAACCATAGATATGATAGTGAGAGACCGGGGAGGGGAGTGGGAGTTGAGCTCTTTTTTTTTTTTTTTAAGTAAAGGAAACAGGAGCTTGACAATTTGAGGGGCATTCAGGCTAGTATGGATAAAGTTAATGAACAAGAAGGAGAGTTGGATGGTGTCGATGTGATAATCAGACAGGGAATTTTAAGACTACATAAGGAATTAGAATTTATTTAAATGCAGTAAGAAACCAGGGGAACACTATTATCTGACTTATATTTTAAAATATTGATTTTTGTTTGATGTCTCACATTTGTGTCTATAGACATACCTGGCTGCTAAGATCCCTAAAGACAGCCCTTTCAATGATCTTGCTAATATTTTCACTTTTCATCCAGATGTTTTGCTGTTGGCATACAGGGCATAGTGTTGAGGGGAAATAAACATCTCCCTGAGATATATTTAAACATTTCTGTCTACCGTGAGAATGGTTTGGGAGCCTGTTAAAAATTCATCCAAAAATAAGCACATACTCGTGATATCTCAACTGAGAATAATTTAGCACCTTTGTTATTTCTATTCACAGTTAAAATATCTTTGTTTTTACATTTGCTTCATAGATACAAATTGGTACTATGAAAATTATCATAAACCTTTGTTGATGCAGAGAATCAAAAGTAAATAAAAACTTTGTACTATAATATGCTTGATTTGCTTTTGACAACCCAAGTTTTCTGGATCACAGTATCTTTGGAGAAAAACATGCTCCTGACAGCTTTAGGTTCTATTTTCATATTATTAGGTATCCACTCCATGCAAAAGGCCACATTTTTAGAAACAGAGACCCAGAAATTAAGCACTTACTAATGAATTAACACTGAAGTTAGTTTTCTTTTTGTCAAATATGAAAAATAGACATTGTATGCTCTAACCTCATGTGTATGTGTGAGCACCTTGTCACAAATATCTGTTTTGTGATATAGCCTTCCCTATAAACCAGCCTACAATAATAATATCCAAAAACAACCAGTAATAACATCACACAAGAGAACTGGGGACAGAAGCCTAGCATAGCTCCTTCTCTCCCCAAATGGAACGTGCAAAACATGGCTCAAACTGACTCACTCTCCAGATGCTTCATCCATGGGGTGAAGTCCTCTGCTTGTACTCTTTTCTTGGTTGTAAAGTCATATTGATTTTGCACAATTTCTCATTAACATGTTTTTCTTAATTTGAATAAGCACATACTGTTTTCCTCAGTCCCGACAGACACCTACACACATGCTGTATACATTAGCTCTGATAGTCAATGTTTATGTCAATTATAATAGACACATGTTGTTTTGTGGAACCTCAACAGCACATGTGGTTTATGTCACCCTACTGGGCATGCTCTGAGAGGGTGGTGTTAACTTCAGATAAATACATGCTGTACTCTGCATTCTGAGGGGCTGTATCATCCCTGAGTCATTGCTCTACTGTGAACACTCTAAACATGGATTCAAGTTTTGCTCTCCACATTCCATCCCTTGATTCCCCCAGTGTTTACCAGATCACTTAAAAATGGTTTCTGCTTGGCGGATGTGAGAGAGTATCCATGCCTTTATGTTCACTCAGGACTATAGCATGTTGCATAGTATTTGTATTGTTTGGTTAACAAAAATGCATATCAATAAATTGTCCAATGTCTACAAATATTCTGTGCATGTAATATTGCAAGCATATCCAACAATATAGGTTTTTTTCCAGTAGGAAAATTGAATTATGCAAAAGGCATCTCAAGGTGTTCCTGGTGGCACAATCCATATGTGCATAGATGATTTTCATTGTGTATGTGAGTGCTTGCAAACATAATATTTATGTGTCACCATTGTGTCTGAAATGTACAGGCAGACTGTGCATGTGTTGACAGGATGTTAGATAACCTAATTCTGTAAAAAAGAAATCAGTCCATAAAGTTCTTTTGAAAGGCAAATCTAATAACCTAAACAAGTTTTTAAAAACAACTCATCCATTTCCCAGAAAGAGGCAAAAATAATCTCTGATAGAATGCTTGCTTTCAAGAATCTTTCTATAGTAATGGTCCTACTTATAAATTTATAGTGCCTACTGCTTTCTCAGAGTGTTCCTCTCCTTGGATCTCGCAACTTCAGAAACTTAGTAAGACAGGAACTAGTACCTGTGTGGCAGCCTGTTGTAACACTTGATTCTATACTTTAGCATCTAAAGTGTACGAAATTTAGAATGCTTACTTAATAGCAGCAAAACATAAAATATTCAAGCCAATAGTTTCTGTTTGTGAAAGGTATCACCTTTTTGTGAGTTGCTTATTTTCTATTATCTTTATAGTTTCAGAAGCATAACTCTTTCTATTTGAGTGTCAAATTATAAAGTATATGTGAATATAAAACAATTTAGACAATTTTACAGGAAGCTTAACTTGTAATGCTATAAAATGAAATAAACAGGTTGATTTGAACACTTTTCATGTGATTTATTATGTTTACACACATCTGTTCATTCTGCTTTTCAGTAAATCTGCCAATTAAATTTAGTAATATAAGAAATATACCCTTGTCAGAAGAAACACACACAGAGACAAACACATACACTTTTTTACAGGAAAAAAATATAATTCTCCCCATCTGCAATATTTGGTGCCTTGCAACTAGTCGAACAAAACAATGGCACTATAAAATTCTATTGCATAGAGTCTCGGTGTTGTTATGAAATTATATTCTCACTACTAACATGACAAGTGACAGATTTCAGAATTGAAACATAAGGAAAAAGGAAAGAATTAGTGATATCCAGATGCGCTATGACACCAGTAAAAATAATGACTTCATTGCTAAGAGAAACAACTGTATTTATAAACACACATAGATCTCCTGAGTTGTAGAAAGTGTTATTCAGAAAATTATTAGCCCAATGATACAGCTTTTCACTTAGTAAAAACCTATACTTACATGGTAAATCATAATAATTAAAAGCATGGACTTAGAGAAAGACAAATACCATGTGATTGTTCTTAGATGTGGAATCCAATGAACAAACTAGACAAATTGAAACAGACTCATAGACAAGGATAGATAACTGGTGGTTGCCAGAGGGGATGGGGATTGGAAGATGTGTGAAAGAGGTGACGGGATTAAAAATTACATGTAGCTAGTTATAAAATAGTCACAGGGATGTAGGTAAAGCATAGGAAATACAGTCAATAGTGTTGCAATAACTGTGTATGGTATCAGTTAGGGTACTGGAAATATTGAAAAGTGTATGTAAAGTATATGATTGTCTAACCTGTAAACAGTATACCTGAAAAAATAAAATTGAAAGAAAATAAAAAAGAAACAAAAGCATAGCTTTGTAATCACACAGCACAGGTTTAAATTAACAATTTACCAAGTGTGTCCATGGGCAATTGAAGTCAACACTCTGAACTTTAGGTATTGTGAACCTCCTATAGAGCTCATGTTACAGAACACAACAAGGGGGGCCTGGGATGATATACTATTATTGAAAGAAGGCCCCGGGTCCGTTATGTCTGCCGCCCTAGGAAAGACGTCTCTCAATGCCAGAGATTCGTGAAAAGGAAAGGAAATGTTTATTTAATGCTATACTAACTTAAAGTAGTGACCTAATGTCTTTATCAAAAAAATCCTAAAGTCCCTAAAAACACCCACAAACACACAGTCCTTCCTTCCTTCCCCCTTTGCCCAGTCCAGAGTACTGTATCTCAAGAAAGGAAATAGAAGTCCATGGCTTAGGCAGTCCTCTGGTTCTTCCCAGTTAGTACTCCATCTCGACTGGGAGACCTCCCTGGGTTCCTGGCACCCTCTGCTGAGTCGCCGGGATCTCTGCTAAAACCAGGTGGTGGTTCCCCCTTCTAAAGCTGCCCGGGGGTGGGGGGGGGGTCCCCCACTCTATCAAGGCCGCGTGGTTCTCCCTTTCTCAGGGCCACGGGAGTCCCCACTCTGCCAGACCATGTGGTTCTCTCTCTCAGGGCTGCAGGAAGGGAGAGTCCCCACTCTGCCAAAACTGCATGGTTCTCTCCTCCAGGGCTGCTGCGTGGTTCTCCCTCTCTCAGGGCTGCAGGAGTCTCCACTCCATCAAGTCCGCGTGGTTCTCCTTCTCAGGGCTGCGCATGGCTCACATTCTCAGGGCTGCTGCGTGGTTCTCCTCTCTCTGGGATGCGGGAGTCTCCACTCTGTTAAAGACACGTGGTTCTCTCCTCAGGGCTGCGCATGGTTCTCCCCCAATGGCTGCACATGGCTCTTCTCAGGGCTGCTCATGGCTCTCCTTCCTAATGGCCGCCAAATCTGGGTTTTTAAATCCCCACAGCCAATCTTCCTCTGCAGCCTCATTTCCGACTCCTCCCACACTGGGCTTCACATGCCAGAACTCGTATCCTTCCAGCTTTACTGGGCTGCCATCCTGAGTCTGGGCAGGCGTGGCCCCATGTCCTGGAGCCAATCCATTCTGAGCTCCCACGTAGGCGCTGTAACTCAGGGGACCCGCCCCCCCAGTTACATCTGGGTGGGGAAGTTACTTCCATTCCCCTGGCTTAGAGCTGATCACAGCTACTTAACATATCTATGCAACCAGTCAAAGGTTATAGATATGCCAAATGACCACACCAGAGCTTATCTGCAAGGCTGTTGCTATGCTAAACAGCTCTCAATGGCCCTGCTCCATTTGTCCCTTCCCCCAACCCACACCCTGGGCGGTAGGGCGGGGGGGATGGAGACATCTTAAAATCTCCTGGACACCTTAAGTTCTGGACCCCATTTCAAATGCCTATTTGGGGCCCCCCTCTTGGCTGTACCCTGTAACACTCATAGTTATGGGGTTCTTGCTAGTTTACACTTTAGTGGGTTGTTCTGAGGATAAATGAGATGATGCACATAAATCTCTTACTACAGGATCCACAAATATCTGCTATTATTTTTATTAAACAAACAAAATAAGCTATTATTCTCAGTCCACCAGAAGGATTTTGGTCTGAAAAATTTGGCTTCTGAAAGCTATAATTGACCTATAATCTCTCATTATTTTATTTTACTTTTCCTATTTTCCATTTTTCTTACCAAATTTCTTCATTAAACTGACATTGTCACAATTTATATGAAAATATATGGAGTCCACAAAACTATGAACTTTTGTATTTTCTAGATTTTTGTGATATATATCATCTATTTACTTATAAAATAACCTATATTTCAATAGCAGTGAGTTGCCTCTTTTATAGCATCAGCTCATTTGACTTGAATATACATCTAAACTACATTTCATTTTGCATTTTAATTCACTGATGTGGACTAAGGCATTACCCTAGGTTATATAGATAAGAAGTGGGCAGTAGTCAGGATAGGTCTTCACATAGCAAACCCACAGCTTTTGTAGCATTACAAACAAAGGCAGTATATTAAAAATGCTTTTTGAATAGTGATGTCAATAAATACTTGCACATACCTTGAATAATGAATCATATATACAAGTGCTTGTATTACTTCTCCCTGCACAGATTGATTAACTGAGACTAATGAAGTAATGGTTGAGGAAATAGAAGAGGAAGTTTCAAAAAGCTTGACATCTCTAGAATCAGAGGAGACTATTAGTGCTCTACTTTATGAGCATTCTATTATTTTTATAATTACATTAAATGCTATGGTGATACAATGTACAACAGAGTTAAAAATTAGAAACATGGAAGAAAGGAATAAAGTATTTTAATTTTCCCAATTTTTAAAAATTTTATAATATACCACTGAATTTAAAAAATTTGCTATACAGAATAAAATTTGAGCAATAGTTTCAAGATAAATATTATTTTTCTATTCCTTTATCTTCCTTTATTAGAGGTATAATTTCAAAATGCAGTTACTTTAAATTCATGTAAATATTATTGTAATTATATCAAAAACATTAAATAACATTTATTAGGTGCTTACTGCATGTCTAGCAACATTTAGTAAATGATATAGTGTGAACAGCTAAGCATTTTGCATGCATTATTATCTTACTCATCATTATAGTCCTCCTAGACATAGATTAGTGTCAGTATTATTATAATTATCGACACAGGAAATTAAAGACTTAAACAGATTTTCTAGCATTCCCAAGGCCCTCACAGAGCTGATCTGAGACATACCCTAGAAAAGCAATTTTCAACTTTTTTTATCTTACATCACATATTAAACTGATTACTAAAATTCTGCAGCATACCAAAAAAATGTTATTGTAGTTTTTGCTGATCTAACAACAACAACAAAAAAAACAGGTATAATTTGGATTCATTCACACTGGATGGCTATTGTTGTTTTGTCTGTTGTCATTTTTAAATTTGGCAGTCTAAGAGAAAAGAGATCAGTGCGTCTGAGTCAATAGTCCATTGTTGTATGTTTTAAACATTCTTGTGGCACACAGGTTCAAAATCGGTGCCTTAGACTAAGGCTTCTATGTAACTTTGAATGTTTAGATTTTAACTGATTCAACTTTTGTGCATGTGACCCCTTCTTTACTCATATCATGTACCTCATTTATTACAGTTGGTGCTAACTAGGCTTAAAATTCAAATAATAGCATACTATGATTCATTTCTTTGTCACATAATAAGTTAGCATCTGTTATAGTCTATGCATAAAATTAGTTCAGCAGCAGATACAAAAATGAAATGTTTAAAGTTTGTTCATTTTGAGAAAGTTTCCTTATCAAAACAGAAAAATGTGTACATTAAAAATGGCAATGCAGCCCTGGCTGGCGTAGCTCAGTGGATTGAGCGCGGGCTGCGAACCAAAGCATCATAGGTTCGATTCCCAGTCAGGGCACATGCCTGGGTTGCAGGCCACGGACCCCAGCAACCACGCACTGATGTTTCTCTCTCTCCCTCCTTCCCTTCCCTCTCTAAAAATAAAATAAAATCTAAACAAATTAAAAAAAAAAAATGGCAATGCAATTGTATAGTAGTAAGTTTCCTCACAATTATATGGGAAGGTAGAAAGATTTTAAAGTACTATGGGCTCCTTTTATCATTGTAGCCATATCACCACCAGTTGCATGTTTCAGAACTCCCCCCTACATTAACTCCTAAAAGTCTTTTAACTTGGGTAAATCCAGTGTTGACTTTATTCCTACACTCCAGGGACTGCTTTGCAGCAGTAGCTGCAGGAAAGAATAATTGGCTCCAGCTCTAGCACCTGATTTCAAAGGGCACAATTTAGCTAACTTCTGGAAACTCCTCTCTCTGTAGATTTATGTGACTCAAGACCAGGTTCAACATATGATTCATGTGCTCCAACCCAAATGTTCTAATAGGCAGGCTGTTCTGAGAATTAAACATTTATCACAAAAATTGATCATATATAATTAGAAAGAAAATCATAAAGTTGTGTAAGACTAAATATTTTGAGAGGTTAAATCCATTCACTATAGGTCATAAATAACATTTATCTCACATTTCCCAAAATGAATACTAGATTCCCACTGGTGAACTTTCTAGAATACACATATGAAACAGTATGAGACAATGTCTCCATTTTAAGACCTTCCCAATGTTATAAAATTAGTAAGATTTTTTGAAAACAATATAAGCTAAACATATGTATTATGTATATATGAGTACTGATTTGAGTTCTGTCCATATATATATATATTGAAATATATTATATAGAATACATTAGAAGAAAGAGAAAATAAGTAGATTGTGAAAGTTTGAAATAGAATACATAGAGTAAAATAGGATAAAATTATTGTTAAAGAAACAAAATTATATTCATACACATTTGCATAGATAAGTAGTTACATTTATATTCAGATGCATCATTTGGTATCATTCTAAGTGATTTTTATAAATATTAACATATTTCAATGAATAAAATGTTATTAAAATATGTGGAACATAAAAATAAAAAAGTGTAATTATGATAAATGAGATATGATACTCAAGTCAATAAAATAAAATGTTTAAAACGATACGATCATTATAAATGACAGGGATCTATAGATAATGAGTTATAAAAATACATAAACATTAAAAATTGAAAATCACCTAAAATTTTAATAAAAATAAGAATGGAGTAGGAATTGAAATAAGAAAAAAAGAAGATAAATGACATCAAGGGAATACAATTTTAGTTCTTTTGGCTTGAATCTCTCTAGTAGGAGCATTGGAAAAGAAATAATTGAACTACATTAGGCTAGTGAGGTAGGACAAGTCTTTAAATTATGACTAGGGGGAAAGTGGGGAAAGAAAATAATGTGGCACCTGGGATTGGGGAGGTGGCTAGACAGAGAAAGGTCTGGCCTTCAGGCCTGATAACCTGTCTACCATCTTCCTCATATTTTAGTTTTCAATTTTCCCACAGCTACTTTTAAGGTATTCCATCAGGAAACTGTTGGAGAGCATAAGCACGCTCAGGTAAAAAAAAAAACACAAAAAACAAAAAAAAACCTGACAAAACAAAAGAAGAACCTCTTAGCCTCATTACTAATTTGACAAATGGAAATAAAAATATTGACAAAATTCAGATTCCTAAATAGTATTATGAGAGTAAAAATATCAGGTTTTATTTTTTGTATTTAATAATTTCATGAGATAACAGAATACACAAATAATAAAAGGGAATTACAATCACTAAAGAAAAGAAAGATCTCAAAAATTAAAGATTAGAATGTCAAAGATTAAAGACCAAATGGCAAATTAGAAGAATGAAGGGAACTAATGGGGAAGGATGGGGGATGGGTGGGCCGGGGTGGTGGTAAAAGGCAGAAAACTGTACTTGAACAACAGTTAAAAAAAAAAAAGGAAAATGATTTAAGATCTTATTGCAAACAATCTCTATAGTGTAGGTTTTCATATGATGATAACACATAATATAAAATTATTTTTCTTTTGCTCATTTTCTTCAGATTATTGTATATTCAGTCATTCAGCAGTATATTAATTGAGCCTTTGTGGAGGGATACCGGCCAGCAGTATCCATCTCGGCTGCAGATGTTTGTCAACCCGTGAGAAAAACATACACAGAGACAACTAGGTCCTGTGAGGGAATGGAAACAGAAGGGCCACTCCTCACGTGGGGAGTGCCTTGGCCACCCTCTCTCTGGTGGGGAGAGGCTTTTTATTGGTTTCATTTGCATAAGAGTTCAGGTAAAAGCTCATTACTCATTGCTAGGAAGTAAGGATCAAACAATAGATAACAAGGAAGTCTGAAGGCCTATTTTGAGTCAGGATCAAAGAGCTTTAAAACTTTAAGGAGCAAACTTACTTCTTCCTTGGACCCTTATCATTTAACTGAGAGCATTCGAAACAAAGCAGGTTTCACAGGATTTTACATATTCTTTCTTAGGCCTGATCACCTGGGGAACCTGCCCTTTTCAGCACAGAGCTGCACCACCCTGTCATTGTTTCAGGCTTAGGTGGAGCAAGGGAATTAAGGCAACCAAGGGATAAGGAGATTTTCTCCCAGACCATGAGGACTCAGGCTATGTCAAAGCCGAGGGACGAGGGTCCATCACCCCCTTTTGCTGTAGCCCCCAAAGTCCTTTCTTGGGGGCCTCCCACATGATCGTGCCTGTCTTAAGTCGTTCCCGCTTGGGGAATCTTACCCATCATTGGCTAATTGACCAAGCATTGGGGTTCAGTTATGAATGAAGCAGCAGAAGCGGCGCTCCTGCCAGGGAGATAAGCTTTTGTCTCCCTGGTGCCTTACGGTCCAAGGCCACTCCCTCAGCCTTAGCTTTGGTGGGGGTTACAGCTTCTGATACCAGGCAGGGAAGCCCCCAACAAGCCTTACTTGAAAACTGTGATCTAGTATAGGTGTATAGTGTGGTGAACAATACAAGGAAACAGATGATAAACATGTTCTTGAATAAATAAGATCATTTCACATGGTGATAAAAACAACAAAGAAAATAAACAGTCTTGTTGGGTGGTCATAGAAGGTAAGATTAGATTGTGAAATCAGGACATATTTTTATTAATAATACTTCCTTAAATTACTAAGTGACAATTTAGCAGCTGATTATAGGCATTTGGCATGGGAAGAATTTCATGAGAAGATGATTTAAAAAGCACAGAGGCTTAGAAGCTGATCTGATGAATGTTTTGACTATATTAATGATTATAATGGATTATAATGAACTAAAAGGAGTATGGTGTAAGTTTAGATTAGCTAACTGAAAAGGGATTATACCTGTAGGTTATACCCACAGGATTTTACAAACCTATAAGTTAAAATTGGTTTTCTCAACAGTGGTATTATGAAAGCAAAACATATTTACAAGTTTTATATTTTATTTCTGGGCAACCCTCCCTTCATGCAAGAATAGAAATATACAATGTAGTCTATCAATATGCATACAATCAGATGACTGTATAAAAAGTGGAATGTACTTCTCTTTTCAAACAGTAAAGTATGGTCTTATGTAAGCCTATTCTGTTTCCAGCAAATAATGTTATGAAGTGATTAGTCCTTCTTCAAGTACACATTAATTGGTCACTTGATCCTACCTCTTAGACACATCCCTAAATAAACGAGCTAGTGCTCATCAGTCACTAGAAGCTCTATTTTCCCCTCATTGCATACAGTGTTTACTTTTTTCCTTTTCTCCAAAGACTAGAAAGACATGAATGAATCTAGGTACATTAACAAAGAACTTTTGAATAGAAACAATGGTTCTTCTTTTACTTGAAATTGTTGAACATCTTTATCATAACAGTTAACTTGCAGTGGTCATCAATTCTGTTTGCTGAGGTCTTTGCATGTGTTTTCTTGTTTAACCCTCAGCATCTCTGTGAGGCATTTGTACCATTATCACCTGTACTTTGCACATAAAGAAACTGAGGCTAAGAGTGATTAAAAACTTGTCAGGAACATGTATAAAGGACACACGGACAAAGCCAAAGGAGGGTAGGATCCAGGGTGGGAGGTGGGGATGGCTGGGGTATAGGGGAGTGATGGGGGGGAAATGGAGACAACTGTACTTGAACAACAGAAAAATGTGGAAAAAACTTGTCAATCAGTCAAACAGCTAAAAATGTCAGAACCAACATTCAATGCAAATAATGAAAGGTCAACGGTGCAGAGTCTATTGCCAGAACCTACAAGAACTGAGCACTTTCAGTGTATATAATATAATTTCTGTTA
The DNA here is from genome assembly GCF_004126475.2 of Phyllostomus discolor. Classification (NCBI taxonomy): domain Eukaryota; kingdom Metazoa; phylum Chordata; class Mammalia; order Chiroptera; family Phyllostomidae; genus Phyllostomus; species Phyllostomus discolor. The sequence goes on from NC_040907.2 coordinate 138,574,723, forward strand.
ATACACATGCAGCAGATTGCAGCAGTTCTCTTTCTTAACAAAGATGTTTCTGTCCCTCACCTTATGTTAATGTCTAAGTCAAATTCTTCCCACAAACGTTTTGAACCAGACAATGATTTCTCCCACCAGAAGGTTTATTTGACTTCTGCTCATGTACTGTCTTGATGTAGCTCTCCTTCTGTCAGTGTTGGGTTAGTGTGTTTTTATACAAGAGGAATTGAACATGAAATGCTATGAGATTGAAACTTGCACTTTCTAGACCTTCAGAACACTGCTTTGTACTAAGATTTCTATCAGACAAACTTCTATAGTAGTATCTAATTAGGCTGGCAGTGAAGTATGAGCTCTTGAATAAAAAATCATGTTGGAGAGAATTTTTTTGCCTTGTAGGTTATATAGCTCAGACAACTTCAGAATTTATCATTTATAATAGGATCGTAATGCCCTTTGATGAATATTGTTTGCATGCTAGGTTCTTGTTTTGTACCATTGGAGATGACATTCCTTGTTTCTCTCACTAATTTGGTCATTTACATTTAAAGAAAGTCAGAATTCATATATGGCCCCCCCTTCTAAAATATTCAATGTATATCTTTGTGACTGCATATCAAATTCATCATTTATCAGTTGAGATGTCTAAGAATACAGTACTCTTTCTATTAAGGCAAATGCTCTTCGAGTCACTCGTGATTTTTGGTAATATTAATAAGAGTTGTGCTATTTTCTGGAACTCATTAAATTACTATAATTAAACAGGCTAAATGTTATATATGATGAGCCATTTAGGACTTCATCTTCTATAGTTTGATATTTTCTCACTATATTTCTTGAACCCAATTTATTTTTTTAACAAAGTCACTCATTTTTTACAGTGATGTTTTTTGTTTCTATTTTCTTTTATACTATAGAATATCCTCACATTTATTTATTTAAGTTTTAAAATTTTATTTATTTTCAGAGAGAAGAAGGGAGGAAGAGGGAGGGAGCAAAACATCACTGTGAGGGAGAAATATCTATTGGTTGCCTCTCCCACATGCACCTACTGAGGGGGGTGTTCCTGAACCCACAATCCAGGAACATGATCTGACTGGAGATTGAATTGGTGACCTTCCAGTTTGCAGGGTGGCACTCCACCAACGGAGCCACACCAGTCAGGACCTCACATTTATTTTTGCATTTGACCCTTTCTATCAGTGTAAATTCCTGAAGCAGTCTGACTGAGAGATGCACTAGCCTATTTCCCAGCATCATAAATAAGGACAAAGCATAGTGGGAGTCTGTTCATATGCTTAAACCCTCTTATTATGAAAATGATCACACCCAAGTATAAGAAGTAAGTGTGATTAGATTCAGAAAAAGTCTGAGCGTTATCAAGTAGCTGACTTTGGCAAATCATTTAACATTTCTAGGACACATATTTTTCCTCTGACAGAAGGAGTCAGGGTAGTGATTATCACAGTTTCTTTATGATCTAAAATTCTATGATTGTATTTCTAGTTGAATTCAAGCAATTACCTTAAACTTTTAAAAAAGAAAGTTGTAGAAACTGATTAGGTCTGGCAAGGGAAACTCAGTACCTGGTATTTAAAGGTAGCAGAGATTAATTTTTAATTTAATATTCTTTTAGTGGACCAGGTGTTTACTTCTCTATCTTTAAGGTTATTAGTTTTCAGAGGCTCTCTTTTGGAAAAATAATTTATGCTTTTAATTTTTTTCACCCTTTTTTGTTTTAAATATGCAAGAAGTATCAGGGCATTCAAGATGAAGATTTAGCCATTGGCTACCACTTTTCAACCTGGTAACACAATACATATATTATTTACTAATGAAAGTCTTGGCCACACTCATGTTTCTAATGTTAGGAAAATAGTTTCATAGTAGATTGCTCTGATTACTCAAACTATGCTGGACTTTTCAGTGTAAACTCATAAACTCAAAAACTGAAGAAAATGCAGGTTTAGATTCCATCAAAAGTTATCAGGGAAATATTTCTATTTTGAAGGATGGGGGAATTACATGTAAAAAATTGTGACCTACAGTTTATTTTTCCCATCTAATTCTCCATGAATAATAGTTCCTTAATTGTACATTTCAGTGCATCACTGCATCTCTCCAAACCTCGGTGCTCATCACTTCCCCTCTTTTATTCCCAAAGGACATTGTATATGCACCAACATTACATTTCTAACTGCATTTTAATGAATGGTTTACCTATCTTTCTTTCCAGTTCACTGTGAGTTCTCCAAATGTAAGAACGATTCGTATTCATATAAATATACTTGAATTACAATAAATAACATGTCAATTTAATATATAATCTGATATAGTTAAATTATAATCTGTTGGAGTTAATTCAGACTGATCAAACTTGTGTTTAAACAACAGTTGTAAAACACAAAATTTTATTATTGTAAGTATCGATATAATTTATATTTTTTTCTGCACTTGTGATCCTTCAACCTATAGATAATTTTAATAATGCTAAGCAATCATATTTAGTTGGTCTACTTTCTTTTACTCCATCTGCATGAATCTTTGATGTATACTTGTAAGAAAATAACATTTGTAAATTATTTCAATGATACTAACAAGGCATTGGCTTTACTAACTTTAAAGACAATGGAGCTTGACACTTCTGATGAATATTTGTCATATAACATTGTGTTCCTTCATGTAATTTACTAAACCATTTCTAATTAATCATAAATATTCAACTGAAGCATGAGCTTGCCTAGAAGGTAAAGGAGAGAAAACAATGATGCAACCTGTCATGATTTTACTAACAAGAGAAACACTAAATATAGAAGAAATTGTCACCTTAAAAGAACCATTTCTCTTTGCTTTCAACTTCATTACTTTAACTTAATAATGTATCAGGAAGTAACTTATATTACTCTAGTCATATAAGACAGCAGGAAATCACAGTGAAGTGGTGTTTTAGGGACATGATGAGACCATGTGATTAAGCTGTAAGAAAGAGATGATTTTATGTTGCTTCCTCATATTATCTTTACATCCATAACATTTTAAATTAAATTTCACCAAAAATGTCAAATCTAAAGTGGTTTCAAATTCCTCATCTGCCTTTTGTAAAATGATTCAGTGTGTGATGTGCAAGGGGAGCTACTTATTACAATATGTTGCTGAGTCTGTAACTCCAATGCAGTCAGCAGTCTGGAAATGTTCTCAGATCTAGACCATTTAGTATAAATTATTTTCTGCCTTTTCATAACCTTATATCTTAAGTCCTCACCAAAATAAGCATTCATTTCTTTAGATTAAGCCTAATGTGAGTTCTTAAAAATATGTAATAAAGTTGAAATTTCTATGGCCCTGGGCTTTAGAGATCCATTAAAGTGGATTTTTATTACTTTGTTCCCTATTTAAAACAATAGTACATACCACTCAGACATATCCATGTGGGTTTTGTGAAATTTGTGAGATATTTCTTTTATTTTTTAATATGTCTGAGCAGCTTTGAAGCTCCTGTTTTGGGGCCATTCAGCACAGGGTTCCTCACAAGCAGATGAACCCTTCAAAGGAGGGCAGGCTGCTTCTTTTAAACCCTTTTAAAACAAAAATGAAAATTATCACCTATATGAACACAGTAAAACTCTTGTGGTTTAATTTGAGGCAAATCCCTCTCTGTGCTTAGCGACATTAAATAGAAGCTGATAGAATTTGTGAACAAAGCTTATATACAAGTACTTTGCAAATACAAAATATACCATTTGATGGAACAATATAAGTTGCTTGTCTGGGGAAGTTGTATGTGTATTTTTAATGAGTCTTACTAGAGTGAAATATTTTATGGTAATCATGTATCTTCCTGTCTTTTTCTAAGAAAACAGAAAAAAACTATGATGACTTACAGTGTGCTTCAGATGGACAGAGGGGAATCACCACCAATGTTTCTCTGAATATGTCCTCACATTCAACTGAAGTTAATGGAGGTTACTTTTTTTGTAAACTGAAAGTGCCCTATCATCAGCTGTCCTTTATATTAACATCCTATATTTTCATCATTCAATCATCTGGATGTGCCGTGTTGGTGCAGTTTTGTCCCCCTAGGAGTTCATTTTAATGAAATAAAAGAATATGTCTTAATTGCTTACCCACAAGGAGATTATGAATCTGATAGACTTCGGAAAGAATTCAAGTTTTCTCCTTCTTATATTTCTATGGCCTTATTATGCTACTTACGACATGAGATTATTTATTTGATTTGTTTTTATGGATAATATGAACATTGACAGTAGGGAAGTATAGATGTTTTTAACCATGCTTGACACTTATTAGAAAATATTTGTTGATATCCAGGAAAGGGATTGCTGGCTCATAGGGTAATTCTCTTCTTTATTTTTGAGGAACCGCCAGACCATTTTCCATAGTGGCTGGACTAGTCTACATTCCCACCAGCAGTGAATGGGGTTGCCTTTTCTCCATAATCTCTCCAATACTTGTTATTATTGTCTGGTTGGTAATAGCCAGTCTAACAGGTGTGCAGTAGTGTCTCACTACAGTTTTGATTTGCATCTCCCTGATAGGTAATGTGCTTTGATAAATGCTTTGATAAAGAAGATGTGGAGCATATATGTAATGGACTACTACTAAGCCAAAAGAAAGAAACTACCATTTGTGAGAACCTGGGAAGACCTTGAGAATATTATGCTATGTGAAATAAGTCATAAAAAGCTAAGAACCATGTGATTTCACTCATATGTAAGATATAAAACTGAAACTCATGGACACAGACAGTAATGTGGTAGTTGCCAGAGGAAAGGGGCTGGAGGAGTAGGGGGGTAGAGGGAGCCTAATAGAAGATGATTTGACACTAGTTAGTGGGCATACAGTGCAATATACAGATCTAGTATCATACAAATGTGTACTTGAAACATATATGATCCTATTAATGTCATCCCATAAATTTAGTAAAAATTATTTTAAAAAAGAAAAAATATTTTTGAATGAACTATATAAAGGACAAAATCATTGGTGAAATATCTGTTGTGTTCCCTAAGTTCTATAATATGTGAAGCTGGGTGCACCGATTAATGTAAAGGTTAGTGGGGCAACAATAATGCCTTTGGAATGTAGTCAAAATGGGGAGAGGACTAAACTAAATATACAAATAATTTTTGTCAGAGTTTAATAAAACAAAATATTATATGAATTTATAGTTGTGTGGCATTATAGAAAGACTTTCAAAGATAATTTGTAGAAATGTATCACTTAAGATGTGTTTAAAAATGAGTATTACCCATATTTTTCCATGTATACTGTGCACTTTTTTCCATGTTTTTGAGGGAAAAATAAGGATGAGCATAATACATGAGTAGTACTAATTCCATATCTATATAAATGTTTTTAATTATTTTATTTATGCTTATGCATAAAGTGTAACTCTAGAAAGCAATAATGATATCCATGTGCTAAAATAACACCCTGGAATAAAACAGATTATCATTAATCAATTTTGTTTCTAAATATAAATAAATAAATAAATAAATAAATAAATAGAATTAAAAACTAAAATGGAAGATTTTTTTTTTTTACTGAAAGTTTGAACCAAAAATATTGGTGCACATTATGCATGGCAAAATACAGTGTTTGTAAATGAACTAAGGGCAGGTGAATCAATTTAGAGAAAAATTTATTGTTCTGTGAATTCCTCTAGGAAAGCTCAGCATTCTGACACTGAATGGGCATGAGGAGCAACACTACCCAGTGTTACTGTTGGAGGACGAGTTCAATGCGGGAAGGCACTGTGACTGTCTTGCTCCCTATATGTCTGAACTGCATAATGCCTGGTACATGGCAGGTCCTCATGCAATATTTGTTTAATGAGGAGATGGGTTGGGAAATTTATACTAGCAAATCTTATAGTTGGAAGGATCCCACGGTAGAATCATCTATGTAAAGAATAGCAAGTAGCCCTGGCTGGCGTAGCTCAGTGGATTGAGCTCGGGCTGCGAACCAAAGTGTCGCAGGTTCGATTCCCAGTCAGGGTACGTGCCTGGGTTGCAGGCCATGACCTCCAGCAACCACACATTGATGTTTCTCTCTCTTTCTCCCTCCCTTCCCTCTCTAAAAATAAATAAATAAAATATTTAAAACAAAAAAACAAAAGAAAAACTTCTATAAAAAATAGCAAGCATTAGAGAGCACATAATTATGTTATAAATTATAAAATGTAGTTATAGGGAAGGGAATCTTTGAGTGCAGATCTCATAGGAATAGAGCCTTTTAGAATATTTTGAATTTTAGAGAAAGTGGTGGTAGGTATTTCTGTGAATTGATATAATATGAAAAACAGTTTGGAGATAGTAGGTTTTTGATGTAAATTGCTAGACTAAAATAAATAAATTCATTTTGTGAAATACTTGAAAATAAGTGGAGTCACAATATGAAACATTTTGAATGTGTGTATGTGTGTACAAAGTTTTCTAATACAAAGAAGCTACTAAAATTATGCAAAGAAGAAAAACAAATTGAAACTGTCACTTCAGACTAGAAAAGTTAAAGACTAGTTAGGTAAAAATTAAAGACGTCAGAAAGAAAGAATACAATGTTTCTAGTAACCTCTGTGCACAGTGGTAGTATTCCCACAGTTTTCTGGGGAGACTGAAAATGCTTCGGGATAGGGGACAAGACTTTCTTTCATGTCTCCATCTTTACACAAAGTATTGAAGTCCCACACTGTTTGTTCAGGAATACTTTTAAGTATCATAGCTGATGGATAGTAGATTGCCTGCAGGGATTAGTTATTAGAAGGTCTGAATCTCTTGCTCTTATCTCTGGCTTTTATATCATATGCTCATTCTTAACCTTCATTATTTGATGTAGTTTCTCTTTCCACACAGGGTGTTTGTACTTTCCACACAAACAACTATAAACCTACTTTTACCACACCCTGTATTTTTCTAATTCATATCAATACCATCTTTCATCACCTCTTTTTTATCCTCCCCCCACCCACCAGGGCTATTGAATCTTTGGTAGCAGAACATCTGGCTCTCTGTCCAACCATCCAAACATGCTTTGACCTACACTCAGGCGAGAGGTTTCTTGGTGTTTTTTTTTTTTTTTCCTGTTTTCATGCAAGCAAAGGATACCCATGGGGCATTGGTAAGGGAACAGACAAATGAAATAGTAGAAAACAAAGAGATTAATGTTTCCAGGTGTAATCCTGCAGGATTTAAAAAAAAAAAAAGCACAGGTAACTCCAACATAAAAACCCCATAGAAATATTAAAATAAGGTTTTAATGAAGAAAGAGCAGGAGTCTGGATGGAAACCTGAGGAAAATATATTGACTTCTATACAAAATCCTATTGCCCTCAATATCCCCCAAAAATACTATAGGAAAAAAAAATCTCTATATCCAAATATCTGTTCTGAAAAATAACTTTGTTAAAGCAACACATATTTCAGATCACTTGGAAAGAGGAAATAAACAAAGTCCTGAAAATTAATGAGCTCTCAAAGAGGTACATAGGTGAGATAAAAAGTCAAGAAAGACAAGCAATTATATATATACACACACACACACACATGTGTGTATATATATATACACACACATACATACCAATCACATATTTAATTTTCATATAAATTGAATGTGGCTACCAGTAGAAATTAAAATGCATTTAGAAAATTCATACTGAAACACCAGAAGGCAGGCTGCTGTTTGGGTTTGTCCAATTATGTCAAAACATGGTTGGCCTGTGTTCTGTGACCTAGGACTTCATTGTCTTATCTAGCTAATTCTTATGCATAAATTTCTTAAGATACATGGCTTTGAATGACTTAATTTAATAAAATTAACTAGTTGACTTGTTTGGGTCAAAACAACTACCATTAGCACTAATGCATTTGGAATTATTATGTAGCAGTGTGCCCCCGTGTCATATGACTAAAAATACTCTTTAAAAATAAGTAAAGTCTTGCCCTTACTCTTTGTTTACAAAATAAATCTCTTGAAATACAGTGTGTGTCACTACCTTCCTCTTTGTTACATAGCCTCTCAGTTTTGGTTGCAATGATCTCACTGTGTCCTATGTTCTACTGTGTCCTACAACAACCATTTGCATTTCAGTTGCCATGTCTTACCACTATTTTTATTTATTACTAATCTCTATTTCAAACTGCCCTAATTCTTTTTTCAAACCCTCCCCATACAGACTACTCCCCATGTTGGCAACATTGTTTTCTCAGCTTTGCTGAGAGAGTCTTGTTACCATTCCACAAATTCAGTGTGCTCATTTCTGCCTGGAGATATTTATACACATATTTTTCTTTGCTCTGAATTTCCCAGCATTGCATGTTTATATTTGTGAATCTTATCATTTTATGTAGGCTGATTTAAAAAATGTGTGCTCATTGATTTTAGAGAGGGAGGAAGGAAAAGAGAGTAACATCTATCTATGTGAGAAAGAAGCACCAATTGGTTACTCCCTGATTTGGTAGCTAGAGTATGCCCAACCTACAGAGCCACACCAGCCAGGGCTAAGTAGATTGATTCTTATCTCAAATACTGTAAAGGAACCTTTCTGGTTAGAATAAACTTGCCCACTGTCATTCTCAAACATTTGTGATTAGGAACACTCCAAGAAAAAAAATGCATAACACTTTCTAATTATGTGATAATATTAATATCAGAAAGTGTCACATTTCCACTTTTCCTTTTGGTTCTGGAACCACAAAAGACCTAAAATAGCAACAGGAATCTTGAGAAAGAAGAACAAAGTTGGAGGAGTCATGCTACCTAATATCAAACTATACTATAAGGCCATAGTAATTGAAACAGCCTGGTGCTGGCACAAAAACAGACACATAGATCAATGGAACAGACTAGAGAGCACAGGAATAAATGCACATCTTAGTAGTCAGTTAGTATTTGACAGAGGAAGTAAGCACATAAAAGGGAGGATGCAAGGAAAAAAACAGCATTTATTTATTAAAAATTGTGTATTTATTCTTACATGTTTAAACTTCAGTCACCTTTAAAGTACTCTCCATGTGATGCAATACACCTGTCAAGACTTTTTTCCCACTGCTCAAAATAGTATTTGAACTCATCAATTTTTATGCCTTTTAGTGCTTCTGCCACTTTTTCTTTCAATTGTCCCACACCAGAGAAACATTTCCTTTTGAAGACTTTCTTTTCATCTGGGGAAACAAACAACAAAAGTTGCTCAGGGAGAGATCCGGGGAATAGGGAGGGTGGGGAATGGGAGTCATACCATTTTTGGTCAAAAACTGGTGAACACTCAGTGTTGTGTAGGCAGATGCATTCATGAATCGCCCATCATGAAATGGGCAAACATGTTGAAAGAGTCTTCCAAAAAATTAACTGACTCCAAATTCAGCCTCTCACAACAACACCAGCTGGTACACTGATACAGATGGGTTCCTAGAACACTCACCTACTGGAGTAAGCCTGTACTACTAGGAGCCCACCCTCCAGAAGATAATTCTATGTTTTGGGGGTCCCCCATTATATAATGAGATAAAGACAGTTTATTCAATAAATGGGAAAATTTGACAGATATATAGAGAAAAATGAAACTAGACTACCTTCTTGTGCCACACAGAATAATAAATTCAAAGTGAATTAAAGACTTAAATGTTAGACCCCCAAACCATAAAATTCCTAGAAGAAAATATAGGCAGTAAAATCTTGGACATTGTTAATAGCATTGTTTTCTCTGATATATTTCCTCTGGCATGGGGAAACAAAAGAAAAAAATAAACAAGTGGAGCCACATTGAACCAAAATGTTTTTGCATGGCAAAGGAAACCATCAACAAAATAAAAAGACAATCCACTGAATTTTTGTTATTTTAAATATTTCTTTGTTTATAAACATTGTGGTATATTTTTCAAATGGGAGAAAACACAACACAAAGCCTTTATAGAGGGGAGAAAATGAGCTAGCCCTTCAATCAGTAACAATTTTGAGGGCAGGAACGAGGCAGAAAGACATTTCAGAAAATGGATCATTAAAAGGAAGAGAGGAAAGTGTATATCCAGCTAGTTTTATTGGAGTGGCAAGTCCTTGTGGCGGGAGTAACATGTGGTATAATATAATTAAAGAATAAATTGCTAATTGTGTGCAGAAAGAATGGTATAAGCACTTAATTCGATTATTTTTCTTCAATATCAACTAGGCATGCTGATTGTTTTTACTTTATATTTTGAATTAAATTTAAATCAAGACCTTATGTTTCAAAACACATCTTATACTCATTTATATTTATTATATTAATATTCCCTTTGTTAGAAATAATTTATAATTTATGATATCTATATTTACATGTAAAGATATGTAAAGACATTTGCTTTTACAAAATACTTGCCACAAGCAAGGCTTTGTGCCTAAAGAAAAGCAACTGTATCCGCCTAGATCTTACGTCCGATGCAACTATCATTATCAGCATCTTCATTTATATTCCTCTCTCCAATATAATTTTAATTATTGTGGGTTGAATTAAGAATTTCAAAGTTATGTTGTTATATGTGGTCCTAAACTTAAGATGCACATGTATAAAATGCATTAATAAATACACAGAAACTCAATAAGTATAGCATGAGATTGTATTGAAAAGTATTTTTTATCAAAGTAACATAGTATAGGTTTCATAAAATATAATTTTGAATTTTCTGTAGAACTTTTTTCTGTTTCATTCTAGAAAATGAAGTGCATATGCTATTTTATTTACTCTAGTTGACTTTACCCACTACTTAATTTCTAAACATTGCAAATAGAAATTGATATACTCACAGTCTTTATCTCCAGTGCCTACTTGAGTTTATGCCTAAAGATAAATGTCTTCCTAATGTTTGTTATATAATGGTTAGCCAGCAAATATTTGCTTCACAAATAGCTTATGGAGGAAACAAAAAATATGCCAACATAACATACAGGGGTTCATATACTTTTCTCAAGTTCTTAAATTAGCTATAGTATCTTCAATTAGTAACTTTAACAATGTCAGTGGCAGGGAATGTATTACCTACCTATTCCATGAAATAACATTGACTTTCCTTGTTAGAAATGCTTTCTTGTTTAGTAAAACTAATCTATCTGTCATTCTCTCTGTCTGAACACCACATACATACACATACAAGAACAGAGCAAAATAAAACAAAACAAACATAAATCATTTTTATGCATTACAGCAGTTCAATATCTTGGTTCCCCCCTCAAAAGTAATAATTTAAGAAAAAATTGTCCCTTTTTTTCTCTGGGTAACCAACTTTCCTGAATTTCTTTTTCTTCTTTCCTGAATTGGAAACTAAATCCTATGGTAGCCATGTTAATGACAGTCTATGGTTCACACCTAACAGAGTTGAAAGACTGACTTGAATGAGATCTTTGAAACAACCAATTTTTAGACCAGCCGACCTAAGGCCCACCTTGCTTCTTCCAGTTATATGAGATAATGAGTTCTCTATATTTTGCACTAATTTGGTCAGTGATTCTCTCTCTGTCCTCTCTCTCTCCTGCAAATTCTACCTCATTTAGTGTCTATAAAATCCAGTTTTCTTAGATTTTGAATTTATGGGGGGGGGTATAAAACATATTTAGCATATTTTTGGACAGATATTTAAACAGCTTTCCTAATTAGTAAGAATACACAGCATGTGCCCATTTAAAATTCAGTATTTAAATAAAATACAAATGAGGGAGAGAAGGGCTTTATAATTAGGCCTCTGCTTTTAATCTTCAAACCTCTAAACTGTAAATGGCAAATATCAACAAGTCTTAAAACTTCATGAGTTTGCTTAAGTTGCACAACTTCCACTGGGCAATGTTAAATGTGCTTACTTTGAGTAATAAATAAAATGTGGCTGAAAAAGAGCTGCCTTTTTTTTTAAGGTATGGTATAAGTTACAGTCTTCTCTAGTTCTCACTGCCTTAAATTGCAATCATTTAGCATATTTTTTCATTGTTTTGGAAGCTTATATAATTTGTATCTTTTTTTAACATTCCTTTTCCATACACAAGCATATAATCTTACCTTTTTTAACTTCTTTGCAAACATTACAGTTCTCATCCACCCATTCAATTTGGTCCCTTAACTTACTTTGTTTGGTTGTTTTATTGTGCTTTGCTTTATTACATTTTGCCAACACCGTGTTTTTTACAAACTGAAGGTTTGTGGCAACCCTACATCAAGCAAGTATATCAGCACTATTTTTCCAACAGGCTCAACTGATAGTTATCATTTTTTTATTTATCAATAAAGTAGTTTTAATTAAGGCATGCACATTCCTTTTAGACATAATGCTATGGCACAGAAGACTACAGCATAGTGCAAGTATAACTTTTTTTTAAAAGATTTTATTTATTTATTTTTAGAGAGGGAAGGGAGGGAGATAGAGAGAGAGAGAGAAACATCAATGTGCGGTTGCTGGGGGTTATGGCCTGCAACCCAGGCATGTACCCTGGCTGGGAATTGAATCTGGGACACTTTGGTTCCCAGCCTGCGCTCAATCCACTGAGCTACGCCAGCCAGGGCTTCAAGTATAACTTTTTTAAAGTAGTTTTTCAAGTGCAGTTGTCTCCATTTTCACCCCACCACACATCTCTGCCAATATAAATCTTTTGAATTCTATATAAATTTTTGAAACATTCGTTCTATAACTGAAATATGTCATTAGTATTTTAATAGGGATTCTGTTGAATCTATAAATTGCTTTGGGTAATATGGATATGTGGATGATGTTAATTCTTACAATGTATGAACACAGTATATACTTCCATTTATTTGTGTCTTCCTTAATTTCTTTCTTCAGTATTGTGTAGTTTTCTCAGTACAAGTCTTTTACCTCCTTGGTGAAGTTTATTCCTGGGTACTTAATTTTCCTTGTTGCTATAATAAATGGGAATTTTTTCCTGATTTCTGATTCTGATATTTCATTGTTGGTGTATAAAAATGCCTTTAATTTCTGAATATTGACTTTGAACCATGTTGTTTTGCCAAATTTGTGTATTAGGTCCAGTAGTTTTTTTATGGAGTCTATATAGTTTTCCATGTACACTATCATGTCATCTGCAAACATTGAGTTTTACTTCCTCTTTTCCAATTTGGATACCTTTTATTTATTTTTCTTGTCTGATCACTGTGGCTAGGACTTCTAATACTATGCTGAATAGAAGTGGTCAAAGCATACATCCTTGTCTTCTTCCTGATTTCAGTGGGAAAGCTTTTAGTTTTTGCCCATCAAGTATGATGTTGGCTGTAGGTTTCTCCTATATGGCCTTTATTATGTCAAGGCATTATCCCTCTACTCCCACTTTGTTGAGTGTTTTTATCATAAATAGCTACTGTACCTCATCAAATTCTTTTTCCTCATCTATTGTTATGATTATGTGATTTTTGTCTTTTTTTATGTGAAGTATCATGTTTATTGATTTGCAAATATTGTACCATTCTTGCATTCCTGAGATAAATCCCACTTGATCATAGTGTATGATCTGTTATATATATTGCTGGATGTGGTTTGTCAATATTTTGTTGAGGATTTTAGCATCTATGTTCATCAGCAATATTGGCCTATAGTTTTCCTTCTTTGTTGTGCCTTTACCTGGTTTTGGAATTAGGATGATGCTGACTTTGTAAAAAGAGTTTCAGAGTCTACCCTTTTCTTGGATTTTTTGGAATAGTCTGAGAAGAATAGGGGTTAGCTCTTCCTTAAGCATTTTGTAAAATTCTCCTGTGAATCATCCGGTCCTGGGCTTTTGTGTGCTGGGAGTTTTTTTATTACTGCTTTGATTTCACTAGCTCTCATCAGTCTTTGCAGGCTTTCTGCTTCTTCTTCATTAGTTTTGGGAGATTATATTTTTCTAGAAATTTGTCCATTTCACCCAGGTTTTCAAATCTCTTGGCATATAGTTGTTCATAGTAATTTCTAAAAATGCTTTGTATTTCTGTGGTATCAGTTGGAATCTCTTGTCTTTCATTTCTGATTTTGTTTATGTGGGTCCTGTTTTTTTCTTGAGTCTGCTTAAAGGCTTGTAGATTTTGTTTATCTTTTCAAAGAACCAGCTCCTGGATTTATTGTTCCTTTGGATTGTTGTTTTAGTCTCAATGCTGTTTAATTCTGCTATGATCTTGGTTACTTCCTTCCTTCTACTCACTCTGGACTTTGTTGTTGTTGCTACAGTTCTTGTAGATATATGGTTAGGTTGTTTATTTGAATGTTTCTGCCTTTTTTAGATAGACCTGTATCTCTATGAACTTCCCTCTCAGGACCACCCTTGCTGTGTCCCATAAGTTTTGGACTGTTGTGTGCTCACTCTCATTTGTTTCCAGAAACTTTTTGATTTCTTCCTTGATCTCATTATTGACCCATTCATTGTTTAATAGCGTGCTATGCATTCTCCATGAATGTGAGTGTTTTTGAGTTTTTTCCTTGAGGTTGGTTTCTAGTCTCAGACCCTTGTGGTCTGAGAAAATACTTGATATGATTTCAATTTTCTTGAATTTGTTGAGTCTTGTCTTGTGTCCTATAATCCCTTAACTTCTAATGGAGCTAGTTTATCCCTTTTGAAAAAGAATGGGACATTATTGCTGCCTTTTACAATTTATGACTCATTTCAAACAGTATTATTTATTTAGTTAGTTAGTTAGTTATATTGTTGTTCAAGTACAGTTGTCACCATTTTCCCCCACCAATCTCCCCTCCCTGCCTATCCCCACCTCCCACCCTCAATCCTACCCCCTTTGACTTTCTCTGTGTGTCCTTTATATATATTCCTTGATTTATGTTAAAAAGTTATGATAGTTTATTTTAAAATATAATTTTGAGGACTATGATATATTTCTTTCTTAGCTGATTAATCTTTCTTTCTTAAGATTTTGTTCTATTCAAATGAATTTTTTATGTCTTTTCTAGTTTCTTTCTGAGCTCAAAATCCAAGTTGCTTCTCTTAAATTGGCAAACTCAATTTGCTATGCCTTATTATTCAAGGGTCCTTTGTGGTTCATTATACTCTTTGAAAAGTTTTGAATTCTGAGATTATTCCTTAAAATATCCTTCAACCCAGTGGTTTAACTGTAGAAATCTCTCAGAGAAAAAGTCAAATAGACAGATGATTTGAGGAACCTAAAATTCCTGCTCTCTGTATCAGCGCAGCCCTCTGGTACTATTTGCAGTCCTGCACACGATGAGATTGACTGCTCTCTGTGGTTTTCTTTGCATTAAATACAGCATTACAAGATTAAAAAAGAGCCACACGTTGTCACTTCCTGCCATTTTGCCCCAGCTCCTGCATGTTTGCTTTATATCTTTGGAAGGAGACTTAATCCCTTTGTGACCAAAGCATTATTAAATACTAACCAGCTTGTTAGCCTAACTTCTGTAAGACAAAATATTTCAAACTCATAATCCCTCAGTTTTCTTTAAAAATACTTGAACAAAAGATAGTAAAAGTTTTCTTTGTATGTGGACTTTTATTCATTTGTTTGAAATCTTGTATGTGGTTGGCTCATCATTCTCCTGTTTTAAGACTAAGAAAACTCAGTTTTCTTTAGTGTTTGTCATTATTGACAATCTTTTCCTCCTCAGAGCCAGGCTCTTTTAAACCCCTCAGGGCAGTATGTGTGTCAATATTGTTCTTTGGCTAGTCCCTCCTATTTTTTTCTTTTTCCTCAAACTGGTGGCACAAATCAAGGAGGGAAAAACTGACAGAGCACTTGCTAAATTATAAATACACAATAGAAATAGTTAAAGGCTATTATCATTTATGATTGAATAATGCTATATTTGGGTGCTTTCCAGGTCATTAGGTTTTCTTCTCTTAATATTTTTTAACAGAATTTACCAATCTCTTCAATTTTCCTCTGTTGTTTTATCTTGATTTACTCCACTGCAGTCAGCACAGAAAGCATTATTTTTGAATCTAGCATATGTACAAGTATGCTTGCCTTCAGAATACTATGTACCACTTATTAAAATCTGATTTCCAGCACCACCCTAAATTTATAGAAACATTTAATTGACCTACTTATATATAAACACACAGACACTATTGTAGTAATTGAAATACATCAAGGAACAGCCCAACATCCTTCTCCTATGTATTTGTTCTAGAAACAGGGAGGGACAAGGACAAGAATCTAGTTGGAATTTCTATTTGGAGAACACTATGGGAGAGTAAGAATGCTGACTCAGATTCTTAATTGCAGCTACTGATTTATAAAAATATAGGGTGGGCTAAGAAAAAGTTACTCAATCTCAGTTTTTTCTTATTATAAGAATAAATAATTATTTAATATTACTGATGCCATCTTAACTGCTCTTTCAGTTACTATGAATATTAAAAAATACTTGAATGAAACTTTGAAACTGGTAGGCACTATATTTCACTATGACTGCCTGGGAAAAAAACGGCAAAGGAATCAAAAGAAAATATGGAGTCATATTTTATAATCTTGCCGAATGTGATATATGAAAGTTGTTATGTAAATAGAATCAAATACAAATAGAAGCAAATTAATATGTGGAATCTTCTTTAAAAGTTTTAGGTAGTACAGGATACCAGATACAAGAAGGTAAAAGAAATATTTCAGAAGATCTTAAACCTGAATATAGTTGCATTGGCAAAAGTTGTCATTCTTTTATGTCCAGATAAGCAGCACCGGGAGATGGACATCAGGGTGTAATCTTTACTGATTACAATTTCGGGAAAACAAATGGGAGTCCTGACCTTGGTTAGCCTGTATGTTTAATACTATTTGTTTTTCATTTAAAGCTAAGCATAGCAGTTTTTAACAAAGTCACAACAGATGTTTTAACTTGTGAATGCTTGACACTTGTTTTTGCTAACAGTGTTAAGTGCTTTGTTTTCAGGTAGTATGTTTGTGTATCTGAGAGCATGTTGCTTGTTCATTTGTATTGGGTTGGCCAAAATGTTTCTTTGTGGTTTTTGTTTGTTTGTTTTTTGTAAGATGGTTCTAGTAGCATTTAGTTGTCTTTAACTTCATTCCAAACAATTTTGTTAGATTGTATTGTGACAGCTATCATATCAGCATGAATTTAAAAAATCTAAATTAGTGAATTTTTATAGCCATTTTAATATTGAAAGTAGAAGAAAATATACAGTGTGTTCACATATTATGCTTTACTATTTCAAGAAATGTAAAAACTAAAAAAAAGATCTGTGCAGTGTGTGGAGAAGCTGTTATGACTGATCAAATGTGTCAAAACTGGTTTGTAAAGTTTTGTGTTGTAGGTTTCTCTCTGAACACTGGTCCATGTTCTGGTAGACCCATTGGAGTTGGTAGCAACCAAGTCAAGACATTAATTGACAACAATCAATGTTATACTGTGCAGGAGATAGCCAATTTGTTTGTTTATTGATGTGGATACTCAAAATATCCACATCAATAAAGTGTTTAGTGAAAATGAAAAAAATGCATATTTTATTTTCTGGAAAAAACTAAACCAACTTTTTGGCCAACTCAATATTTACTTTCAGAAACATAGTTGAATTCAGATATTAGTTTTCTTCCAAAGCATTAATTTTTTTCTCTCCTTAGCTTTCCTTAGCTTTCATTGTCTTTGGTATCATCTAGCAGAATATACCACTCTTGGAATCACAAAGACCTTAGTTCAAGCTGGTTCCACCAGATTTGGAAGTAATACCTTGATCAATTGACCCCTTTAAGTTGGTTTTCTGACCTACAAAATGAGGGAAATAATAGTACTACATCACAAAATTAGCCTGCGTATTAAATGAGAGAATGAATGGGAACAATTAGCAGAAAATGTGTCACTATGTAAGTAATCAATAAATGAGTTCAATCACTCTTGTGAATATTGGCCTTTGCTTGGAAATTTAAAGTAAAATCTGGTACAGATCATGGTTTTATGGCCTAGTGTGTAGCTGATATTTATAATCACTGTGAGATGTCGGATATTCTGCTGTTTATCCCCAGTACTGAAAGTGTTGAACATAGATAAATGTATTCAATAATTGTTTGTTTAAGGAATTAGTGAAATGAAAACATATTTGAAAATACTGTCATAATATTATTCTACTTCATCTTTCATGATGAAGGTATTATGGTAAATGGCAAATTAAATTTATTTAAGCGAGAATTACAAACACAACAAATAAATAAATACCCTATTATAGTTAAATATATTCTCCTAAAAATAGAGTCCTATCACTTTGTTATTACCATGTTGTATGCATGTTGAGTATCTATAATGACCTGGGATAAAAATCATGAGATTCATCTATGTAACATAGCTTATCTCATCTCTTAGGGCTCTTTTTCACATTTCTTATTATACATCTTACAAATCTTTTCTTCTTTACATAAGCCCTTAATGACAATCCAACCCAGCCATCTCCTCACATGCCAAGAATTTCTAGTTTGGTGATGGCATGCAATGGAACTTCTCATTCCTTCATGTCTTGATATATTTTTACTTGTACTCTTCTATGTCCCAGAGAATAAAATAAATCCTATGTTTAGATCGAGACACAATCACTCTTTCCTTCTTCTCATGTATTGTCTTATCTTCTGTAATCCTGCTCTATCAATTGTCTTTTATTTCTGTCTTTACATTTCAATATGCTCATTATCAAGTTATTTTTTAGTTAAACATAAAAATTTGCCTATATGCCTGTATTATACGGAAAAAAAGAAAAATAATCTACCTCATACATTTTTTCTCTTAAGTTATTGCATTACCTCCTTTTTTCCCCATGATTTAAAAACTATTAAAAGTTTTCTTGCTATGTGAGTTGTTACACTATTAGTAGTAGTGTAATTACACTTAGCTTGTAATCCATTACACTGGTGTTATGACTCACCTTTCTGGTTCCTCACTCTCCCTCTCACGTTCTCCAAATGAAGCTGTTCCTCAGTTAGTTGTCTTTGGCCCACATCTGTTTTGTTATAGTCCCCCTCTTATAGACTGCACTAGTTTTAATTATTATCCCAACATCTCTACATCCTGAATCAAAATGTGCAATTGTAAACTGTCATTTCTTTCTTTTTTAATCCAATATAATTTCACTTTCTTAAGTTTCATATTGTAAAAGTCTACTACCTGGATATGTGGATATGCATTTGGCACCTAAAGCCAAAATTGATTATGCTTTCTGTCTTTTCACACACATGAAAAGTAATATGTAGTTATTAATTCCCTCTCTTTTAAGCTTCCAGGAATCAAATAATCAAATCTTCCCCTCCCTCTCTCTCTCTCTCTCTCTCTCTCTGTCTCTCTCTCCCCAAACACACATTTTATTCAAGGGTATACTAATTGCCCCATGTAATGCATTCTCAAAATTGGGAATAGTCCCAAACATCTCTAGGTTTTGAAAAATAACCCTCTCTTTAAAGCCACTGATAACCAAGTTTTATCACCTCTATGATCTATTATTTCCTGTCCATTCCTAAGGCTATTTTCCTAGCCAGAGGCTTACATTGCTTGGGTTATTGTTTTTACCACCCTCCCCCCTATATTTCCATATTCATACTTTTTTGTTGTGTCCCAAATGAATTGCAAAGTTACCATGCGAATCTGTAATTAACCCAGCTAAGTTGGTATCCCTATCTGAAAACCAATGAGAAAACATTAATTCTTAGGGAGTTTTAAATAATATATAATATATAATGCTAAACATGTACATATGTGTCTCAGGCAGTGTGTGTGTATGTGTATATAGATAAAGATATAGAAAGATGTATCTTTTGGCACACTGAATGTAACACATGTAGGCATTTGATACTCTTATCTGATGTTATTATCATAGAATAATTATTATCAATCAGCTCCATAGTCCTACAGTTTATTTTATGCATTTATATGGCCTTTATCTTCTGCAATACAGTTTTAATTTTGTCCTCAGCTTGTTGAAACTATTGAAAGGGTTTGCACTGTGTTATAGAATGATGTGAAATCATGTTAGTCTAAAATTACAGTCCTCTTTGATTTGATCTCCATCAATTATAAGCTTATCTAATACTTTTATATACATTTTACTTATTGATTATTTGAGAAAGAGAGAGATAGAGAGAGAGATGGATTTGTTGTTCTACTTATCCATGTATTCATTGGTTGCATCTTGTTATGTGACCTCACTGGGGATCAAACCCACAACCTTGGTGTATGAGGATGATACCCTAACCAACTGAGCTACCCAGCCAGGACAGCTAATACTTTTAATCATTTCCCTCCAATTTCATTAACACTGAATTCTTGATTATTCTTTACTTTGTGTTATGGTTTATCACTTCTAAGATATTTTTTTTTGCCTCATACATGCCTTCAACTTAGAAATTGTACCAAAATCTAAATAAGACCATTTAAAATGCTAAATAAATTAATTAATTAAAAACCCAAGATTACATTAGATATTGACCCTGAATTTTTGTTACACTGAATTTGTGCCTTTACTGTGTGAATTTTTCTACATTATATTGTAGAGCACTTATTTAGAATATAGTAAACATCGAAAACGTATTGTATCGAATAAACTATTGTATTCATGAGACTTTAATAAAAGCATAAATAAGTCATAATAAGCTACTATTTATATCACATCATATTTGATATCGTATTTTTAAAAAATCATATATGATGACATGTAATTTGATGATAATCATATATTTGATACCATATTTGATAAACATATAATATATAATATATTTAATAAAATGCATATCTTGAAACTTGTAAAGACATATAAGTGACATTAAGCTATAATTAATCTATACATTTTCTTTAATAATCAATGTTTAGCCCTGGCTGGCGTAGCTCAGTGGATTGAGTGTGGGCTGCGAACCAAAGTGCCACAGGTTCGATTCCCAGTCAGGGCACATGCCTGGGTTGCAGGCCATGGCCCCAGTAACCGCACATTGATGTTTCTCTCTCTCTCTTTCTCCCTCCCTCCCCTCTCTAAAAATAAATAAATTAATTAAAAAAAAGAATCAATGTTTATTCATTGAGGAGTTATATTTGATTACAAAATAAGAACTTCAAAGTTTTATAAGTAGCTGACTACAATAATTTCCAGAATAATAAGTGTTGATTTTTACCCATAAATTTAAAGGAAGACTAAATATATGAGTTGAACTTTACAATGAAAGAATAAGGTACTTTTAAAATGGTCCTTGAACAGTAAAAATAAATCAATGAATATTTTTTGGTCAGATTGTATAATTAGCATGGTCTTTGTAGAAATGTTGGGGGAAAGGAGGGAATGGAAAGAAGAAAGTAAAAGTCACCAGAAATCTCATGAGCTAGATAAAACTATAGTGACATTTTGGTTTCTGTGACTGCCCATGTCTCTTTCTCTTTATCTCTTCATCTTTTTATCTCTCTTCCTTTGTTTATGTCACTCCCTCAACAAACAGATGCCAACATACACACATGCACACATAGATGCACACACAAATACGAAACTGTGGAACTAATGTAGTAGTTCCATAAGATATGACTATAGCAAAGCATGAAAAGTGCCATGGCAAGAGACTTTGGGGACATAGAGAGGGAAGCTTATGTGCCTCCTAAAGGACTTAGTTCTATTCCATGGACACTGGTGGAAGATATTTTTATTCTTCTGTCAGAGAAGTATTTCAAAACTCCCATTTTTGTTTTTGAAAAAAAATAAAAATAAAAGGATTTTGCCATAGCCTGGAGAACGAATCAAAGAGGAACAGCTGAGACTGTTGGCAGGCAGCCAAGTTAAAAAGCTGTCATTGCAAAGTGGATTAGAAATAATGAAAACCTGGGAAAAAGCAGAGTCAATAGCAGGGGATGGCAGGTTGGAAGCACATTTGTGAATTTATAAAGTTAGACCTGATGGTATGAGGTAGCAGTTAAATGTGATTTTAAGGAATATAAGAGAACAATGATAATTTCTAGAGATCTGGACTAGTTGACCAAAGTAGATGGTAATACCATTTCTTGAGATAGAGTACAAAGAAGAAAAAAGAGGATGATGAAATCACTTCTGAACTCATTCGATTTGATGTGTCTATGAGAAATGTTAAGTGATGATGTCCACTATGAATTTGGATATATGGGTCTGTAGTTTATGTCTAAATCATAGGGAGACTATATGAATACATAAATACACATGCAGGATATTTTGTACTATGAAATCTGTCCAGGAAAAGTCCAGCCATTGTTAATACAACAAGAATGGTTTGTATGACATTGATATAACCTGGCAGCCAAGGAGAGTGGACTGGAACGTGCATGTATGAACAATGAGAATTTCATTGTACTAGTCAGTGGGGGTGGTAGATGTCACTGAGTAAGAGCATGTGTACTGTGCAGACTTCACATTCAAAATGACTGAGGAAGTGGAACAATGAATCTGCATCAAATTTTGTTTAAGCTTAAGCATTATTCCATGGAAACAATTCAATTGATTAATAAGGCCACAGCTCTAGGCAATTGGTAATTGGCAGCCTCATCATGACAATGGGCCTGCTCATGCATCATGTCTCGTGCAAAGTGTTTTTGGCAAAATGTCAAATCAGCCAGATGACTCAGCTTCTCTACAGCCCAGATTTAGCACCCTTCAATTTCTGGCTTTTTTCCAAACTAAAATCACTTTGAAAGGGAAGAGATTTCAGACCATCAGTGAGATTCAGGAAAATATGACAGGGCAGCTAATGGTGACTGGGAGAATTGAGTAAGGTGCCAGAGTGCCTACTTTGAAGGGGACTGAGGCATCATTGTCCTATGTATAATGTTTCTTGCATCTTGTATCTTCTTCAGTAAGTGTC
Source organism: Phyllostomus discolor (assembly GCF_004126475.2). Classification (NCBI taxonomy): domain Eukaryota; kingdom Metazoa; phylum Chordata; class Mammalia; order Chiroptera; family Phyllostomidae; genus Phyllostomus; species Phyllostomus discolor. The sequence goes on from NC_040907.2 coordinate 138,597,491, forward strand.
TCTATTTTTCATATTACATGACTGGATACCTTCTAGATAGAACTCATATATTCATGAATGCACATAATCAAAGAATATTTTATTTAACAATAGCTCTTTTAGTTTAAATAGTGAAATCTAAGTAGAATACCTTTGATCTTAGCACTTATGTATGTGTGTCTGAAGGGGGGATGTGGGTAATAGTTTACCTACTTTTCTTTTAATTCCAGATGTTTATATTACAGAATTCTTTCAAGAATATATTTCAGTAATCTATACTTATTTTGTTGTAATTATAAAATTTATTCTTTACCTGTAAAAATGTAGTATTTAACACAAAAATGTTTGATTAAAATAAAATATTTTAATGTCTTTAAAATAGTCTTAAGTTGCAATTAGAAATTTATGCAAGATGCTTTTGTTGATTTGAATGCTTACTTCACAAAATTAATACTATACACTTAGTTATCTATTTGTAATTGATTAAAGTTATAACCATTACTCACAGTCAATTTTCACTTTAAGCCACAAAATCTATTGTTAAAAGCATGAGCAATCTTCTCTAAGCTTTAAAATAATTAAAATTTATACTTCGTTTATCAAATAAAAATATCTTAAATCCATTTTTGAATTAATGATTTTATAATATTTCCTAAATGAACTTGATTTAAATGAATTTATGGTGATATAAGAACAATGACCTGGCTGGTGTGGCTCAGTGGATTCAGTGCCAGCCTGTGAACCAAAGGGTCACCAGTTGACTCCCAGTCAGGGCACAAGCCTGGATTGTAGGCCAGGTCTCCAATAGGGGACACTGGAGAGGCAACCACACATTGATGTTTCTCTCCCTCTCTCTCCCCCTTTCCCTCTCTAAAAATAAATAAATAAGTAAAATCATTAAAAAATAACAATTAGAAGAACTACACACCTGTTCATTGCTTGTAAATGTATTTTTCTTTACAAGTAATGGTAATTTAAAAAATATATATGTTTCATATACTTATAGAAAAAGTATGCATATGTTCATTGATTATTACATTTTGACAAATTGAACATACCCAGGGACCCAACACACTTGTCAATAAGCAGAACACTTTGTTATTATTTTGAAAATTAATTATATTTTAATTTAATATATTTTAAAAGTTTTTATCATCTTATGCCAATATTTTTAAGGGCAAGAGCACTTCTTTCAGAGACAATCAAGGATTATTCCACTTAGAAAACCTTGTAAAAGGGACAAAATCTGAAGCAGGGTTAGAAAGAAATCTACCTAACATCCTGTATTTCATGATTTTGGCTTGTCCCTTCATTCCCTTCTTATGTCCACTGCACCTTTGAAACTTATTTGTCTTATTCAGCGACAGTATGATGGAAATTAATAGGAACTACTGTTAGAAAGGTAGAGAGGAAAACAATTTTGCAGGCTTATGAATATTCCTATAAAAAGTGTAAAATGTTTGACATTTGAGGAGAACCATGTTAAGGTTTGAGGAGGAACCATAAAGAAATAGTTTAGGAAGATGAGTTAGATGGAATAGTATAAAACAGATTAAGCTGAATACAGGAGCTTTGATACAAAAATTGGCCAATTAAGAAGTTTTTGGAATTATCTAAGGATAAAATAGAAAATATACATATAAGCAGCATAAGCTCAAATATCTCCTTCAGCCTTGTATCTGTGTTCCCTTTCTCTTTCTAGTCCTTTTCTCTCCTATTACACCAATCTTATTTAAAGTATGACTAATGCTTTCGAAGCTTACCTAAAAAATTAGCACCCATTCTTCAGTTGAAATCACATCTTCTCTCTGTTGCATTCTCACTACTAAATATTTGTCTCATTTTAGCAGTTACTAAATTGAATATTTAAATTAATTTTTATTGTGTGCCCAGATCCCCTCAGCAGCTCTTTGAAGAGAGGAGCTGTTTATTATCTTTGTTTTCCTAGGTCATTTGCATGGAGTATTTTGCATGATAGAAAAGTTCTTGAATGAAAATTTTATTCAAATTAATTAAATGTTATAATATTAGGTAGGCTAGAATAAGATTAAAGAAGAAAAAGAGGGAAGGAAGAGAAGGAGGGAGGGAGGAAGGCATTAATGCCTGGCTGGATAAAAGTACAAATGGAAGTTGGATATTGTTGTTGTCATGTGGTCATCTCAGGTAGTGCATACTATTGAACAATACTGGTGACATATCAATATACAATTTTAATGTACCATCATAATTTTAAAAATTTGTTCATTAGAATATGAACTTTTGATATTCTTAAATCACAGTGGCTAATCCATTAGTTTTCTTAAAGCCATCAAGTAATAAACTTCTGCTATTTTTAGTTATGAACACAATTTTATTTTAAAATGATGTCTGGTACTGTGTCATAATTTTAAAATATTAAATCTAACTTAACATTAAATATCTGTCTTTCTGCCTCCTCCACTACTAAATTGTAAGCTATCTCAACCAGAGACATGAAGTTAAAAAGTAAATTTTGGCCTTGTTATTGTTTTTCTTTCTTGTCTCACCATAAAAATGATTGAAACTTCATCCCTTTAGGGCTAGATGAAGGGAGAAAAAATGGAAAAAGAGATCAGGAACTTTTTTAAGTTGAATTTATTGGAGTTACGTTACTTAATAGAATTATATAGGTTCCAAGTGTACAATACTGTAATACACGAGCTCATAATCTGTATATTGTATGTTCACCACCAAAATCTAATATTCTTTCACCATTTATCCCCCTTTTTCCTCCTCTACCTGCTCTACCCTCCTTCTTTCTGGTAATCACCATACTATTGTCTGTGCCTATGAGATTTTGTTTTGCCTTGTTTTGTTTTGTTTTTTTTGCTTAATCCCTTCATATACGTACCCAACATAGGAGCATCTAAATATAGAAAGAAAATCTTGATGTACATAAAGGGAGCTATCAACAATAATACAGTCATAGTCAGAGATGTTAACACCCCATTCACATCAATGGATGTGTCTTCCAGACAGAAAATCAACAAGGAAATAGTGACCGTAAATGACTCATTAGATCAGATGGATTTAATTGATATCTTTGGAGCATTTTACCCCAAAGCAGCACAACATACATTCTTTTCAAGTTAACATGGAATATTCTCTAGGAGAGACTGCATATTATGACATAAAACAAGTCAATAAATTCAAGAAGATTGAAATCATGTCAAGCATCTTCTTTGACTAGAATGGTATGAAACTAGAAGTCAATTGTAAGAAAAAAAAATGAAAACCCCACAAACACATGGAGAATAAATAGCACTTTACCAAATAATGAATGGGACAACAATAAGATCAAGGAAGAAAACAAATTTACCTTGATAGAAATGAAAATGAACACAAAATAACCCATAATCTATGGGACACAGCAAAAGCAGTCTTAAGAGGTAAATTCATAGCAATACAAGACTACCTCAAGAAGCAAAAAAAAAACCACAAAACCCTCAAATAAACAATCTTACCTCATACCTAAAATAACTAGAAAAAGAACAACAAACAAAGCCCAAAGTGAGTAAAAGGAGGGAAATATAAAGATTAGAGTAGAAATAAATGACATAGAGATTAAAACATCAATACAAAATATCAATGAAAGCAGGAACTTTTTCTTTGAAAGATAAACAAGATTGGCAAGCTTTTAACCAGATTCATCAAGAAAAAAAAGAGAGAGGACCCAGATAAATGAAAATCAGAAATGACAAGAACAGCTGACATTATAGAAATACAAAAGGATTATAGGAAAATACTATGAAAAACTATGTGCCAACAAATTGGACAATCTAGGCAAAATGGATAAATTCCTAAAAATACAAAATCTCCCAAAACTGAATCAAGAATAACCAGAAAATCTGAATAGACTGATTATAATTAATGAACTCAAATCAGTAATCAAAATCTCCCAGGAAGCAAAAGTCCTTGACTGGATGGCTTCACAGGTGAATTGTGCCAAACATTCAAAGAAAACTAATATCTATCATCAAACTATCCCAAAAGAAATTAAGTTTAGAGAAGACTTCTAAGCTCATTTTATGAAACCAGTATTCTCCTAATTTCAAAACCAGGTAATGACACTGCAAAGAAAAAAACCTATTGGCCAATATCCCTAATGAACATAGATGTAAAAATTCTCAACAAAATATTAGCAACCAGATCCAGCAAATACATTAAAAATGTCATGCCCTGGCCAGTGTGGTTGAGTTGGTTGGGCGTCCTTCCACAAAGCAAAAGGTCACTGGTTCAGTTCTGGTCAGGGCACATTCCTGAGTTGCCCATTGGCCCCTTGTTGGGGCAAGTTCAAGAGGAAACTGATTGACATTTATCTCTCATGCCAATGCTTTTCTTCTTCTATTTCTCCCTCCTTTCCCTTCTCTTTAAAAAATAAATTAATTAAGTCTTTAAAACAAACAAACAAACAAACAAACCAAAAAAAATACACCATGATCAAGTGGGACTTATTTCAGAGGTACAAGTTTGGTGCAATACTTGCAAATCAATAAACGTGATACGCCACATAAACAAAATGATGGAACATTTTTTTCCTTTTTGAAATCTTTATGCTCTTGGGTTTCAGGAAAGTTTATATTAATTCTTTCAAGTGTGGGAAATTTTTGTTCATCATTTAGAGACTCATCACAAGGACTTCTATAGCTGTAGTTTTTGTATTGCCAGTGTGGCATTTCTTTCACATGAGTGTATTTCACCCTCATGTTTGGTTCATCTGTGATCTGTCCTACACAGGTTCTCATTGTTGCAGCCGTTTACCTACCCAGAAGGTGTTTTCAGGAAATATTTAACTGAAATATATTCAGTCTTGCTTTCTCTCTCAAACATGTCATTTAATTGGTGAGAAGTAGGCAATTGTCTTACAACTCCTTAGGTACAGTATTTATCTGCCTCATCCAGAAAGCCTGTTTGCCAACTGATTTCAGCCTTACACAGATACCAAATAACTTTCTGAAAATGTTCCAAAGAAAGTCCAAAAATATGTATTTACACTAGGTTTGGATTACAAGTTAACTACCCTTTCTCCAATTCAAAGCATGGCATTCTCTAAGGAAATTTCTCACAAGTCTCCCACATTGCTTTTTTGTTACTTCTTTACATAATCGTAATTTGTCTGGGGGTCCAAGAATAATGGAGGAGGTTCTCTGACATTTCTTCCAGTTATGCATTTGATGTTCATCTTACAGTTATTTTTGTTCATATCTGTTATATTAACATTGCATTGAATATCAGAGCAAGAATTATTTCACTTCAACATGATATTGCAGATAATTTTAGTTTATGAATATATGACAGAATTAATTTATAGAAGTGAGGAGATGTGCCAAGAATTTTTAAGAATCTGAGGGGTCACCCTACTTCCAAACTAATAGTCTCATGGGTGCTGGTAACAGACACAAGATTCTGGGGTCAGGGGTGACGGGCTGTTTTTCACTCTGTATAGCACTAGTAACAGCATTAGAACTCTGCTAGTCTCCCAACACTCAATTTCCAAAGGTTGACATGAAGAGGACCCGATGACACTTGCACACATAGTGGGTTATATTACAAGAGAGAAACACATAGCTTAGGGAACCCAAATGTTTTGTAACTGACAAGTAGGCAAGCTTGTTTTTTGCTCCAGAGAGAAATCATCAATCTACTGGAAAGTAAGCATGTCTGACTATTGTTCCAAGGCTGCTATGCAGACCAACCTGAAAACAATGAGAAGAAAAGGACTGTTAGCGCCTCATTTACAAGTCATGCAAACTTCAAGAGTTAGTTCCTAAGATAAAGATGGTTTGTAAAAAAAAAAAATATATATATATATGTATGTATATGAGTTCTGTTTTTGTGCTATATTTGAAATGATCATTAAATATCTAGCTGTGAGTTCTGTTTAAACAATTTGAAATTTTGGGGCTAGAGGTTTTTGCATTAATTTATTTCTGTAATTTAACCTAAATGAAAATCTGTTAGTCTATAATAAGAAGGAATTGCCCCTTAGGTCATGTATAAATTTAAAATGGCATGATTCTATGTTAGTAACAGATAACATGATCTTATAATAAAAGGAAGATTTATAACATTTCTTATAAGATGATAAAGACTTATTAAATATGTATTTTTAATTAAGAGAATAAAATTACTTATGGAAGCTTGTGAGTTGATAACATTGTGTTTTTTTGTTATAATACTTGGTAATGTGTTATTGCTGAGGTAGGAAAACTATATTAAGTTATGTCATCCTTTTTGTTCTAAAATACACTTAGAGAAATCCACAGTGTTACCAATATTAAGTCTATATTTTATCACTGAGATAAAATAATTTGGATATTCTGCAAAATCTAGCATCACTGTCTACAAAATGTCCTGAGTGCTCTTGAAAAACAAATTATTAATTTATTATTTTATACTTATTACTATTTTCAAAAAAGTACTTAATTCCCAAGTGTAAATAAATGTACCACAGTTTTTTGGTCCACTCATTTACTTATGGCTGTTTCCAGAACTTGACTATTGTAAATAACATTGCTATGAACATAGGGGAACATGAATTCTTTTGAATTGGTGATTTGGAATTCTTAGGGTATATTCTCAGCAGCAGAATTATTAGGAAAAAAGTCAGTTTATTTTTAGTATTTTTGAGAAAATTTCATACTGTTTTGCACAGTGGCTGCACCAATCTGCATTCCCACCAACAATGCACTAGGGTTCCCTTTTCTACACATTCTCATGGACACTTGTTTGTTGATTTATTAATGATAGCCATTCTGACAGGTGTGAAGTGATACTGTGGTTTTAATTTGCATCTCTCTGATGGCTAGTGATGTTGAGCATCTTTTCATGTGTCTATGGGCCCTCTGTATGCCCTCCTTGGAGAAGTGTCTGTTCAGGTCCTTTGCCCAATTTTAATTGGATTGTTTGTCTTCCTAGTGTGGAGTCACATGATTTCTTTCTATATTTTGGAGATCAAACCCTTGACCCATGTATCATTGATAAATATGTTCTACCATATGGTTGGTTCCCTTTTCATGTTGATGATGGTTTCTTTAGCCATGCAGAAACTTTTTAATTTGATGTAGATAAAAACAAAACAAAACTGTGGTACATTTACACAGTGGAATACTATGCAGCAGAAAGAATGAAGAAACTCCTGCCATTTGTGACAGCATGGATAGAACTGGAGAATATTATTCTAAGTGAAATAAGCCAGTTGGTGAAAGACAAATACCATATGATCTCACCTCTAAGAGGAATCTAATGAACAATATAAAGTAATGAACAAAATAGAACCATAGACACTGAAGCATGGAATGGGCTGACAGTGACCAAAGTGGGGAGTGGAATAATGGTGGAAAGAAAGAAGAGGATGGGACCAAAGAACATGTATTAATGACCCACGGATATGGACAACAGCATGGGAATTGACTGTGGGAGTGGAGGTGTGGGATGAGTGGAAGAGGGAAAGGAGAAAAATTGGGACAACTATAATAGAATAGCAATAAAAAGTGATAAAAAATAAATAAAACAAAAAAGCTTCCAAGTCTAAATCCTTTATCTTTTTTAAATATTTCATTTATTTTATTTTTAGATAGACAGGAAAAGAGGGAGAGAGGGACAGAAACTTCAATATGTGGTTGCCTCTCATGTGTCCCCTACTGGAGACCTAGCCTGCACTTCAGGAATGTGCCCTAGACTGGGAATCAAACTGGTGGTCCTTTGGTTCACAGGCTGGCACTCAATCTACTGAACCACATGAGCCAAGGCTCAAGATTAAATTCTTTAGAGATTACAATTATTTCACTTCTTTAAAGGTAGAACCGAAATCAAGTTACTTTCTTTCTTACCCATATCATCCTCATTCAAGCACATTTATTTTCTTATCCATGAAACACTGCAATAGTTTCCTGTTTATCACAGGTAAGCTTTTGCATATAGATCCTTTCAATTTGTAGTACACTGCCAAAGTATTTGTATATTACTCCTGGCTCCCAAACTTCCATGGCTTAATAGATTAATGAAAACATCCCCTACCCCATTTTTCTATGAAGTGTTCTGTGCCACCAACTCCCCATCACTTCTGTCTTTCCTGGGTGCATTGGAACCCGATCACTTAAGATTTTATCCTTTACTATTCAAAATTAATTTCCTTTCACCTCAGATTTAGTTTAAATTACCGGTTTCCAAGTTTGTACTCTGTACTGCCATCTTGGGAATAAAAAAAAAAAAACAAACAAACAAAAAATAAAAACCTACATTGATATTTCCTTTGATGTTTTTTTACTTTTATTTTTATCCATTTTGCCTATTAAATATTAGGTATAACCTTAAATACCAGTTATTTCAAAGTAAAGAATGTCAGCTCACCACAGACTTACAATTAAAGTTTGATCGTTGCTGTAACATTTTGTTCCTCCTCTATGAAACCACTGAGCTATTGGTATATAGAGTGTTGATTGATATTCACCTCTAATAGGCCTTCAGGGTACACTATTCTGCTATAACTTTTAATTCCTTCTATAGGTTATTTTTATACTCTTCCCCCTAGTGCCATGCTTCATGTTGTAGCCACTGAGTAATCCATTCATTGATTATTGAATGCCCCAGAAACATTATTTAAAAACTTCTCTTGGCCATAGCATAGTCAGCTGTTGAACACACTTATTCAGTTATGCATATGATTTCCATATATGTATATAAACATCCACATATTATGCTGCCAGGCAACAAATGGGACTTCTATAGAAAAAAAAAGTTTCCAGTTGTTATTTTAGTAATCTCTTCTGCAGTCTCATAAGAATATTGAATTTAGTCCATCCATAAAATGTAGGAAAAAGATGTTAAGTGTATGTAGATGCAAATGTTATGTTATTTTTTTCTAAATTGCTTTTTAGACATATACTATATTCCCATTAGTATCCTCATCTAAGTTAAGCTATGTTAGGAGGGAAAATGAGGCTATAGGGAGGACAAGAATGAGACAGAATTTTGGTGTAAAATATAGGTTCCCATTTCTTTTTTTTTAAGATTTTATTTATTTATTTTTTTCAGAGAGGGAAGGGAGGGAGAGAGAGAGAGAGAGAAACATCAATGTGCGGTTGCTGGGGGTTATGGCCTGCAACCCAAGGAATGTACCCTGGCTGGGAATCGAACCTGGGACACTTTGGTTCCCAGCCTGTGCTCAATCCACTGAGCTATGCCAGCCAGGGCCATAGGTTCCCATTTCTGGTGAAGGTATTCCATTTGCTCCTCTGCTCTGTGGCTCACTTAGAGAAACTACTATAAATGAGTTCTCTTGCCTTTTGGAATTCACTTGAATCAACCAATGGAAGACACTAGTGAGCAGTCTTGAGAGAAGGAAGAAAGTGTCTGTTTCCATTTTTCTTCTTGGTGGTAGATGCAGGCACGTATGTTCTTTGATTAAATGTTAGAGCTTCTATATATAGCTTTTACACTTAGTTATTTCTTTGTGAGTTATTGTACCTGCTCTTCCTATACTTTAGGGTAGAGAAGTTTACCTTAAGTTGGTTTCTGCCATAAAGACATGAATCAGGAACTTAGATATAGGTAGTTTAATCAGGAATCATCAGGACAAGACTGGAGGAAAAATCAATTAAAACATGTATTGTTGAGCTTGTTAAAACTTTGCAGAATTTTCCAGGATGGAGAGGTTGAATATTGATACTTAAATCCCACCCCAAGTCCACGGCTCCTGGAATGTTAACTCCTTCCATGAAGTTTTACCAACGTAGGTCTCCTATGACTTTGGACAAAAACCTCAAAGCCAAAATAATAATGGCTGCATTGTGTACAAATGTCCATCATTTGTGGTTGGAGTGTCATTGTCCATCATACCTGGGATGAAATCAGAGGTAGGCTAAGGAGACATAAAATCAGGCATCAAGGTCACCTGCTGCAGTTGGTAAGAACTGGGCCACTGTTACTAGCTTCAGGGCATAGCACCCTCCCCTGCGGTTTCTTTCTTCTCTGTTCACATCTTTTGGGTACTATCCTTATTCAACTTTTCTCAAATTACCCAGTTTAAGGGCACTATCTGTTTTCTGCCAGAACCTCAAGAAATACTTCCTTTATCAGTGATGGTTGGCCATAAGACATCATGTTGCCAAATATCCAACATTTGGCTCTATTTTTCCTCACCTTTGACCGGACTTCCTGAGCATATCAAATAACACTCAGTACTCAAACCCAGCTTCCAAATACTCTACTGAGAGAAGTGTGTTTATTATATTTCATTAGCATACATCTGCGTTTACCAAGTTTTGTGTCTCAATAATGAATAAATGATGTAAATATGTCTAGTGGAGCACTGAAGTAGAGTAAGCCCTGTGGTAGGAGAAAGAAAAACAAGCAAAAGAGAAAGATACTTAGAGAAAGCAGGATGACAACAAAATCTGGGGGGGTGGTCAGGGAGGAAGTGAGCAAGAAGGAAAAAGTACTCATGGACATGGACAACTGTGTGGTGATTGTGGGGGGCAGTAGGGGAACATAGGGGACTAAATGGTAATGAAAAAATACAATAAAAATGATTAAAATGAAATAAAATAAAAACAAAGACAAAGGATATACTCTCAATGAAGGCCATTGGCCAAGTTAGAATGTATAGACAATATTAATTTCAGAAAAGTTAGTGCTGACAATGTACAACCAAAGACATGGAAATGTAAGAGTTTTAATTAATTCTTATAATAGAAAAAAATTATATCATCTGATCCTTGGAGGTCTCTTTCAATTTTAAAATATTGTTAGGCTATATAGTTGTTAAACATAGTAAAATACCATATATTTTTGTTTGTATCTAATCAGAGTATTTTGAAGAAATATATTTTTTATTTTAATGCATATGAGGATTCTGTTGTTATTGAATGAATTCCAAAGTACAGAACTACAAAGTTTATAGTTATAGTGGCAGGTAAAATATCACATATCAAAAATTAATTCTTTCTTTTTCTGATAATCTCATTTTTGTCACTACAGAAAAGTGTTTCTCACTAATAATTTATTAAAAGAGCAGATACATGATTTTGTTTGTAACTATAATCTCTTTATATAGTTTGCAAATAACAACAGAACTCATCATTTGCAATATGTTATAAGGATGGAGTGCAAGGCCCCTAGACAATAAGTGTGAACATTGTAAGAATGGGAACAATGTTACCGAAGCAGAGAAAATAAGTTTAAACGCTTCACCTTACTTATTGTTTTTATATTATAGACAAGTGTTTTTTTGTTTAAACAATTGTAGCACAAGTCCTTGTTAAAATTACACTTCATAATCAAATGGAAGGTTGCCTCAAGCTGTTTTTTCCCACTTTGAAAGAGCTAGAAATATTCAATCAACTTTAAAAAAATAAAAAATTTGACACGCTACATTTTGTAAATTTAAAGTGTGCAGTGTTTTCTTTGATATATTTATAGATTGTGATATGGCCATTGATGCAATATTTAACACATTGCATCATTATAGCATGATATTATTTTCCATATTCATTTTACTGTGCATTAGATCTCTGTGGCTTATTTAACACTCATTACAAGTTTTTCAATCAACTTATTTTAATACACAGACTTACATTCTCATTTATTCAAACATGGTAAATATATTTCAATGGGTGATATCCAATTCCTTTTTACTTTTGTATTTTGCTATAGGCAATTTTGCATTATAAAGTGTTCAATTTATCTCTATATAATAGTAGCTTAATGAGTGCTGAAATCTGAAAGGAAATTAGGTGGTGAGATCAAATTCATAGAGGATAGAAAATTCAATGAGATAAAAATGGCCAAACTTTTAGGAATATAATGAATCGCTCTAACATTGTTCTAGCATTGAAATTTGGTGTTCTTTCATTTATCTGCTCATTTCTTCATATATGTATTGATTTAAAATGTTTGCACACCAGCTTTGAGCAAGCCAAACACTCTGATATTTGATATGGATACAATATGCAACAAACTTGAACCTGAACTCATGAATCTTGTACTTTAGTGAGGAATACAGATGTTAGTAATCACCAAGTATTTAATTATACATGATTAATTTTGATGTGAAAATATGAATATATATGAAAGCATGCTACAAAGTTTGTTGACATTATCTATGGGATCACTTAGCTGAGGTCAGGTGATCAATACTGTAGTTGAAGGGAACGGGGCAAAGTTACTGAAATATTCTGAGTTAGAAGAAAGATTTATGCAAGTGTCTGATGTGAGAAGGAGCATGGTAACAGTGGTGGGAACATGGAGACTGATAGGAAAAAAGGTTCAGAATGTTTGTAGTGGTAACCAGGAACTGATTCTTGTAGAAACTTAAGATCCTGATAAGACTTTTTTAAGATTTTTTAGAAAAATTGGCATGGCAAGTACAAACTTGCATTTCCAGAAAGTTTTCTAGGTACCATGTGCAGACTCTTTGGAAGGACCAATAGAGGATGAACAATTGTCCATTAAGGTGCAGTTCCACTGCCCATGTGAAAGGCCACAGCCAGAAAGAAAATGTAGATGGAGACTACATGGACGTACTTGTGAGAAAGAGTTTGGAAGTCTAATCAATAGGTTGGAGTGTTGTCTCACACACCCGAAGGTTGCAGGTTCCGTCCCAGTTTGGGGCACTATGGGAAGCAGCCAATTGATGGTTCTTTCTCACATCAATGTCTGTCTGTCTCCCTCTGTCCCCTCCTTTCTATCTCTCCAAAATCAACAAATCCTTACCTGAAGATTCAGGTAAGGATTTAAAAAGAGAGGAAGTCACCATACATGATTCCTGTGTTTTCATCTTGGCAAATATAAATTCATTGTGCCCCTGTATATCAAGTTAGAGAATACTTGGAGATGATTAAATTTGTGGAAGGGGATATATTAAGTGTTTCATTTAGTATATATTGAGTTTGAAGACATTTTCACACATGCAAAGAGATGCTAACTAAATGGGCAGTTGGTTATTTTGGACCTCAGTTTAAAAGTCTAGACTAGATCTATGTATTGAAAAGATATCTATGTAAATATTAACATTGCATATAGTTTTTTTTTTCTAAGGAATGGATCTTGCACTGTTTCTTGAGATATATCAACATTTTAATGACTGATAGCAAGAGTTAGTCCCCAAAACAGCTAGACATTTGAGTGGAATTTTTGAAAAGATAGGATTTGATTGAGGCAAAGAGAAATGTTTTAGAGAGGAATAGATGCTTGGCTTTGATAAACCTTGAATAAAGCTCAATATGACATACTTAAAAGCACCATTGGATTTAGAAATGCAGAGGTTATTGATTTTGGTGAGAAGTGTTTACATTGGGCATAATAATCTACCAATTACTTTGGAACTGAAGAAATGCAATCACTAGGTAGAAACAATTTTTTTTAAATATTTGGCTCCAGAGAGGAAAGATGTATGTTAATAATACTTGGATAGCTAAATTACATTTTGACAATACCTTATGAATCAAGTCTTCATCATTAAAAAAGGAATTTTATAGTTTTAACAGTTCAGTTATAACCATTTTCCTAATTCTGAACATTTAAAATATTATATTGCAATATTATATTTTTGAAATGTGTGTGACTGAGTTATTTAATGAGCCTACATAATATTTTTAACCTCACAGCATTTTCAAACATTAAACATAATTTATAGGTATGAGTATTGGTACAAGGGATAAACTAGTTAACAAATATTGAGGTGATTGTTTTTTAGATAAAAAAGTAACTGTACAACATAGAGTAACTTTCATGAAGACTAAGACTTATACAAGAAAGAAGCAGTTGTTAACAAACAAGTTTCCAAAATATACTTTGTGCCAAAGGAGAAATGGTTTTTCAAGAGGCAATTTGTAATAGGCTTTTTCTGTTGTCAGTAATGATTTAGTATTGTTTGGATGTCCTGGAAGTGTCCAACATTGATTTCTTACCTTAGTTTTGAGTGTCACATCTGTTTTTGTGGTTATCATACACAATGTCTAAGACTTTAATCATGACACTTATTCTAAGTTAGTTGGTAATATGATTTTCCATTCCACATTCAGTATTATTATCTTGATGTCTATAACTTTTCATTGTATTTCAAATTATATTCTCCTGTCCTTTCTCATCCATCCTGCTCAAGCTCATGGTCTATTTCTACTAATGTAGCTCTAATTCTTTCTTGTTGCTTTCCAAATATTGGGTTTGTTTTATTTTCATTTAAAATTTGAGAGGAAAGGAATCCTTCAGTTTTAAATCATGCATTATTTAAAGTATTTAAACTCTTAAAGTAAATAAACTTAAATTCTCTATATGTAAAGTGTTGAATCAGGAATTGAGAGCACCCAAATCACCACACTTAGAAGAATTTTTGTTTTGTATGTGTCAAGAACAATAATTCATTGTTACAACTATTAACTAATCTCTATGTTTGACCATATTAATAATTAAAAAATTATTCTATGATTGAATTTCAAAATTTCTTAAGCAATTTTAAGATTTTATACTAACTCAAGTTCAGAAATAAAAGCATTAATTATTTGTGCAATGTATCTTCTTGTCTGAAAACTTAATTCCACTTTTTCTAGTAATATCTAATCTACTTTTCATATCCTAATAAAATGAACCATTTTTAAGTATATCTAGCCTCACACCTTTCGCTGTCTCTTAAATTAATCATATTTAGTTCCCTTAAATGTATGTGTATGTGTGATGCATGATGTGTGTGTGTGTGTGTGTGTTTGGAAATCTATTGAGATATTTATTTCTGTTTGCTATTCTGTTTTCTTTTCCTCCTATTTCTCTTTATTCTTTGTCTTTCAAAAATTGTGTAGGCTTTATGCCTTTTGTGCTTCAAGATAAGAAATCAAAACCACTAATTCAAAAGAATATATGCACCCCTTTGTTCACTGCAGCACTATGTATAATAGCCAAAATTTGGAAACAGCCCAAGTGCCCATCAGTATATGAGTGGATTAAAAGGTGTGGTATATTTATACAATGGAATACTACTCAGTTGTAAAAAAGAATGAAATCTTACTTTTTGCAATAACATGAATGGACCTGGAGAGTAGTATGCTAAGTGAAATAGGTCAGTCAGAAAAACACAAGTTCCATATGACTTCACTTCTATGTGGAATATAATGAACAAAATAAGCTAACAAACAAAGTGGAGACAGACTCATGGATACAGAGAACAGACTGACAGCTGTCAAAGAAGAGGGTTTGGGGCTAGGTGAGAAGGGCAGAGGGATTAAGCAAAGAAAAAGAAGAAAGATTCATGGACACAGTATGGTGTTCATGACAACAGTATGGTGATTGTCAGATGGAAGATAATAGTATGATAATTGCCAGAGGGAAGAGGACTGGGGGGATGTAGAAGAAGGCAAAGTGGGGATAAATGGTGATAGAAGGAAACTTGACTTGGGTTGGTTAACACACAATACAGTGTACAGATGATATATTACAGAATTGTATACCTGAAACCTACATGATTTTATTAACCAACGTCACCCCGATAAATTCAATTTAAGAAAACAATATTATTTAGGATTGAAGACTTGACTTTTCTTTCCTTGCTTTTTGTTTGTTTGTTTCTAAGGCTTTGTATCTCTGTGTTTGCAATTGAAGAGAAGGAGATTGAGGCAAGCCCTGTAGGGAAAATCCTGAAAATGAGAAAGAGCTCAGAGGTCTAGAGAGAAGAGGAAGGTCTGATATTTTGACACGGATAGTGATAGAGGCCTTACTCTTTTGCTGAGCTCCACAGACTTTAGGGTACCTAGTGCTGGGGTATGAAAAAATAGCTGCAAAATATCTGGAGAGCTTGTAACCCAGGCACTGTGTTTCCCACATGAAAGAGACTCATGCCCTGTATATCAGAAGCAACCAATTCACTAGACCTTAACCAGCTCATGCACATCAATACAAGATGTATTAACATTGCAACCCAGCGAGAACTACTGGGAATCAATTTATTTAGGATCCTCATTGAATACATTTCCCACCTCAATAATGACAGATTGAATTTTCCACCAGCCAAATAAAATGGAAGACAAGGAGTCACATTTAATTTCACTTAAATAAAAGTAAAGTTTTAACTACTACACTTACAATATTTTAGACGGTTTGATAATATAATATTGATAAGATAATTATTAGTCCTCTTTTCCGCATGTGTGATGAGCCAACAAGGTTTTCCTCTCTTGGTAATTTGCACTAAGATAGTTTCTGTGTTAGGCCTTTATGCTTGCTGTCCCCTCAACCTGAATGATGTAGTAGATTCCTTGTTATTCAAGTCTGACTCAGTTAACAGACTGCTTCCTCAGTGAGACAGTGACCGAGAGCCAAATTTGTATTGTGTCTCCTACCCTCGGTGACTCTTTGTTATCTTCACAGCACTTACCCTAAATGAAATTTTGTTAGTTTATTGATGTGCTTCTATATTGTTTAAATCACTAGAAAGTAATTCCCATGAGCCTGAGGCTTTTCCTGTCTTTCCTACTTATGTAAGCCAGTCACAAGGTTAGGCCTCCATAAATGTTTCTGAAGTGAATGAAAACTAGCCTTCTCATCTCTTTGCATACTGGCAGATTTCATGGGTGTATTCATTTATAATTTTACCCTTCATGATTTTTTACTTCAGGTTATACAGTGTTTTAGATTCCATACCTCATAATAGGTTTCCACAATCACTGAGTAACCACTATTTTAACCTTGTCACTATTATAAGGTTTTGAACAAGTACAAAGTCTTCTAATTTTTCCCCATGTTATTTATATGAAATGTGTCAAGATACTTAAACTCTATATTTTTATTGGTGTTAATGCAGACTTGGGGAAGAACTGAGCAAGACACAAATAACAGAAGATTCATCAAGACTTTTTTTAAAAAAACACCACATGTTGTGCAATTTTCCAAGGCAGGCTGTTATTTAAAAGAGTTAATGAACTAGAGGTATATGATTCTGAAAAACAGATGCAATTAGGCAAGGTATTGATTTACCCATTAGAAGACAATTAATCATTTTTGTTGTAAACAAAGTGAGAAACATTGGTTGTTAATCAAGAAATTTGTTTCACTCTTCAATTTTAGATCACAAGCTTAAACTAGATTTTTTCCCCTATTTAATAATACTATAGATATTTCTTTTAGTCTTAAAACCAGGATACATAGCTAATGAGGATTCTACAAATAATATGAAGAATGGTGTAACAAAATAACTGTTAATACAAAAATATAAATTATGCACCATAAAAATCAACTTTGATAATAATTATTATTAATTTTGTTATCCCAATAAATGAAAGAGGATATGGCTTCTGTAAAATTTTCTCTAATTTTGTAGCTGTTGTGATTTAAAACTTTCATAAACCTCAACTTTTATTTGTAGATGGACTTTACTAAATCTCTCCCCTCTTCTTAGCATAGTAAAAAGTAGAGAAATTATCTAGTCTTACTAAGTATTAGAATCATCAGATCTGTTGTGACAATAACATTTCCATTTCCACCAGGTGTGTACATAAGGGCACTTGGACACACACAGAGGTTTATATGTCCAATTAAAACAAAATAAAAAATTAACAATATTTGTCTTTACAATATAAGATATATTTTATTTCAGATGATTCCATACTAAAATGTGCTCAGGATGACTCAAAATTTGTGAAACCCTCTCTCAGATTGAAGGCAGGTTTTGTTGTGCATGTGGCCCTGTGTGGATTTATATGGCACTGGGAGGCCATTGTTATTTTTATTTCAGAGATAGAGATATTGTGAAAGAGGTATGGTTGATATTCTTCACAGATCCCATTTCTGCTATGAGTATGAATCATGAGAGACTTTTTATCAAGGTCAAGGAAAGGGCATCAGTAAATATTAGAACTGATGATATGTAATCATTTCAATATTTATTAATTCCAGCTACATACATTTTTTCAGAAATTACTTGACTCATCACAAGCACAATGACAAAAATGAAAGGTGTTTCTTCAGGTTTAAATATCTGAGGGTGGTTAATAGGAGGCCTTCTTCTTGCCATTGGCTTACTTGTTGCTAAGTGAGATATGAGATACATTTTAAAGTGACTTGGGTTTGGAATAGTTACTCTTTCATACTACAGTTACTGATGCTAGCAAGGCTAGCTCATAATAATTAAATCATGTAATCCTACCCTTACTAAGACCAAGATAGATCATTTTTAGGCTATAATGGCAGAGAACTACTGTGCATTGAGCAAAAATGCAAATTATCCAAAACTGTATTATACCAGTAATATATAGTGGAAGGAAAGAGTGAACCAGTATATCCCTGTGACTCTCCACAGGAAATGATCCAGTTGATCTGAAGAGTCTGTCCCCAAAACCCACCTCTATGGCAGTTCTGTTACTAAGCCTGTTACTGACTTTTGCCTATGGACTTAAACATCAGAAGGAGACTGCAAATGTTTCTAAAACATTTATCTGCAAGGCAATTCATGAAGGTATCAGTGGAATATCCATGCAAAATTGTCTGGTTCCTCAAGTAGAATATTGACCTAAGTAGTCTGGATTTGCCGACTTAGTTCTTTAGAAGTTTATAATTATTCAAAGACAGGAGACTTTTAGACTTTCAAATTTATGGCAAGTATTCCTTCAGGTAATAATAGTGTTTTGCTAATATTAAGGAACCTTGAAAAGTAGTTATAACTTTAAATACACAGAATTTTAGAAATGGAGATATTTACATTAGAATCAGCAGAAAGTGCTCTAAAGTGTCTTTTATAGTTTAAAAAAATATTTTTGAGGTGTGACCCAATCTCATGTATATTAACAAGGTCATGTATGATACATAATTTTATGTCTTTAGTCCCTTTTATATTTGAACAACCTTTGCTTTCTCCCTCATTTATATCTTTATGTCATTTATTTTTTTCAAGAGAGAAGTCCAATTGTCATTTAGACCCTCCCATATTTTAGATTTGTGTGTGTGTGTGTTTACAGAATTTTTCAACTTGTTCTTTTAGATAATGGGTTACTAAACTATGACTTGTGTGCCAAATTGGGGTTGTGTCTTGTTTTTTCTTTTATAGCATTTCAGCTAAGCATGAGTTTCATATTTTAAAGGTTATTTAAAAAATAAATGAATAAATAAACAAGTCATATAATATGCAATATAAATTGATTATGGTCCAGAGGCCTAAAATATTCACTGCTTGCCCTTTAGGTAAAAACTCTGCAGACCCCTATTTATACTATTAAATTCATGTAAATCATGTTGACAAGAATAGTATATCAGTTTAATGACGCTGTATAGGACATTACCTCAAATCAAAATTGTTCTACAATGATGCTATTTTTAAAAATGCAATTGAAATGAGTAACCATCAAGTAACTCCTTTCTAAAACTGTGTTTCTCCTTTATAGTCAGCTTACAATGCAGGAGGCACCTTGCATGGGCACCTAGGGGACAACTTATTTCCTTTCTTTCACAACTTGATTTTAGTGTCCACTGATTATACTTGCCTTAATCAAGTATTCTATCAGGGGCTTTAAAATGTAATTTTCTAATTCTGTTATTTTTTCTACTTTTACTGGATGGCATTCTTCTGTAGTAAGAAATGTAACTCAGTTTCTCCATAACAGATATGATGGTAAATAGTTTAGTTCCCCCTCCCTGTACTGGTCTGCCTCTGACTCTTATTCCAGCATGTGCATATTCTACCTTTTTGTTTTTGAGTTCACCTTGTTTTTCCTAAAAATTCCAAATGAAGTCACACCTAACAGCTATAATAGGCATTACCTAATTAAAGTTTTGGCTTTTTAGATAAAAAAAAAAGTTTTGGTGGTTGATTTGGATGGCTTGAAACTGTATCTATGGAAGTTTAAATTCATATATTTTTCTCCAATAAATTTTCTACAGTACAAATGGAGATTTCTAATCCTCTCTTATTTTCCTTATCAAAATTTCTTTACAGAACCTTTCACCAGAAAACCATTGTATTTTGATCTAAGTGAGGTGCTACTCTAAAGAATTTTATGGCATTAGAGAGGTCATTTAATGCCTATAAGTTCAGTGGCTAAAGCATTAGGTTAAAATACATGTTGATAAACAAATCTAGATAAGGAGAACAATGAAATATGAAAAGAACCAGGTAGTTCTACTCTAGTTACCAATATTTCTTCTTTACTGCATGACAAATCAAGCTAGATTTTCAAGTTGCGGTAAAAATCTTACCCTTTCTTTCTGATTGAATTGTAATCTATTTTCTTGTTAAGTTTTCATATTATATGAGTTTAAAATGTTGTTATGATTATTCATTAGGAAAGGATAATTAAATTGACATTAGTGATGATGGCTATTAATAATGAATAAACAAGGAGCATAGTTGAAGATAAATAAAAAAATAAAAGAGAAAACATTTGGGAGTCAAAGTAGAGATTTAAAATGCTGTTGGAGTAGCTGTGTAGCTGGGACAGAGTAAATCCATGAACTAATCAGAGATAAGCCCCTCAGAAAACAATTTGAGTCCAACCGTCAATCAATGAGGAATATGTATCTAAGGAGATACTAAATGGATCTCAGAATGAATACCTTAGTAAGTAAAAATGTGAGGGTTCAGAAAGTTACTAGGATTTTTCATCTTTTGCTAAAATAGTTCAAATTTATCTTATTCTGGATTAAAATAATTGACTGCTTTGGAAAGAACATGTGATAATGTACTATGGAAGAGAATGTCTGTATAAATATGATCCCCCTTGGTTCAGACAGTGGTGCTCAAATAATAATGGACAATTTGGAGTGTGAGACAAATATGGTTCTCCCAAGAAGTTGGATTCATTATTATGAATGAAGTAAAAATGTGGTTTCAACACTATCTTCTTCATTACCCTCTTATGAAATCAAATATTCCATTATTTTTGTGATTCCAAAATGTTTTCTAATGTGGAGACACCAATATGTTCATTGCATGGGGACAAAAATGTAAACTTTACCACCTATCCTGACAGAACACTGCTAATGAGTATTTTTGTTCTGTTTAAACACCTGTACCTATTTCTATACTCCAACTTTAACACTTGTGTCCCTAACATGTAGGGATAATGAAAATTATAATCAATATGAATTCAGCTAGCAGAGCACTAGAAGATTTTTATAAGCCAAATGATGCTTCCTAAATCATGGCAGTTGTATAATATATGATATCAAAAACTGTAAAAGCTTCATGAAGAAATTGCCCTCTCCAAAAAAAAAAATTCCTAAACCCCCTTCCTAATATAATATACCATAAAAACTATAGCTACCTATCTGTCTTACAGCTTTTCATAGATATCATAAAGAAATCACCCAACCTTAGTTTTTTTAGCTCTATGAAAAAGGATATGAGCTTGAATATAATTACAAAATTAGTGTTTTATTTCTAAATGATTAATTTATACTGCAATGCATTGAAATATCAGTTATCACACATAATCTATGGAAATTTAATCCCCCCAAAAGAGGTAAAAAGGCAATAGAAGAGACAAAAATACTAAAAACTTACTGGTTATAATTTAGATTATTCTCTGCTTAAAATATACATACCAAATAAATGGCAAAAACATTTACTTATAGTGATAATGGTCCCATTCTCAAGAACATTATATGTATGTTTGTAGATTTGTGTGAAATATATGTATATATTTGTATATGTAGTTGTGTATGTTTATATGTTTTACATACATGTAACTACCTATGTGCATATATTTTATACATACTTTTAGTTTATAGTAAGATTGTCTGATAATGATGCTAATCTTTTAAATTTCAGTTGTAGTAATACTTATGCTCAAATAAATTATGTTTTAGAATTTTCACAATCTGAAAGTAAGGAAATGAATAAGTTTACAAGAACTCATAGAGAGCTCTACTAATATTACTGTATTTATAAATGATGAAGAATGTTACACTTTATACTTTCTATGTAATTTTTCCAATATTTTTGTATTATGGAAAAAATAAGTCTTTCTTTTTAAGGAATCTTTGTATCAGAAAATGTTTGTAGACTCTAAGATGCCATTTTTGACACCTGAAGTCAATGCCCCAGAATCACAATGTAAGGCCTGTGCTTACTTTTATGGATTTGCTTTTGTGACGATGAAATT
Organism: Phyllostomus discolor; assembly: GCF_004126475.2. Taxonomy (NCBI): domain Eukaryota; kingdom Metazoa; phylum Chordata; class Mammalia; order Chiroptera; family Phyllostomidae; genus Phyllostomus; species Phyllostomus discolor. Next base: position 138,619,567 of record NC_040907.2, read on the forward strand.
TGTTGTGCATACTCCTCATTAATTAGGAATGACAAGGGGTTGGATGAAGCTAGGCTGAGGTAATAAAATATTCTTAAAATAAAAAAGAAACATTTTTTTAAGCTACATGATTTAAATTTTGAAAAGACAACTTCTGAAGATTTTCTTAGAGATTTGCTATATTTTTGACATTTCAGTATACAATTTTGCTTCTTTCATGTGAATTTGTATTTAAATAGCAGCAAAATTATTTACAAGAGGCCAGTTGTATTTAAAATGGGAAACTGTTGGAAAAATGTTATTTTCAGAATAGCTATAAAAAACATTTCTTAGCTATAAGTTATAAGTTCTGATTTTTTATTTGGTGAATGAATGATAATTGATATTTTCATGACATTAAAATAAAATGTATCCTAGTCAATTATTAAATTTATATATTTTAATGTAGATTCTTTTATCTGTGTATTACTAATCTCTCTTTGTTACTGTAGTTTTCCTAACTGTGTTCAAGCATCATCTTGTATCTGGCACTTTAAAAGGCTGCAGACTTTCTTCTCCTTATCTTTTCATTGCAGAACACTTCAGATGTGTTGTGTGCATTGCCTGTCAATACTTGGTTACTTGTAGTTCATTCTTCAGCCACTGAGATCTAGTGTCAGTGCCACTGTTCCAGTTGTGTTCATATTCTCAAATACAACAGACACTCCTCCGACTTCTTCCTGGAACTCACAGCAGAATTCAGCAGAATTGGTCAGTTTTCCTTCTTTAAACACTGTCATATACTGCTTTTCATAACACCACATATTCCTGGTTTTCTTTCTCTGTTACCAATAAAAATTGATTTTTATACTACCTTGAATATTGAAATTCATCAGAGTTCTCTCCTAGAATCTCTTCTTTACATTTGTATTGCCTTATTATTCCAGTCTTCCTTTGTTCCCTTGAGATACAGGTGCCATATCAATCCACACAGGGCCACAGCAGATCTAGCTATGTCGCTATTAATAATGGATCAACTATTTTATTTCCAGTTCTCAGAAGATAAATGCTTCCCATCATTAGTTAGTTTGTTTATGTGATTATAATATCTTATTTACAGTGGAGGCCATTTTCTGTGATATTATTCTTACACTTAAATTGTAAGATTCTTTTTGAAGTCATTTTGTATTTGCCTCAGCAAGGCACAATAGGAATTCCAGGAAAATTTTGATATGCATTTCTCAGTTTTCAGTCCCTAAATTTATCCTGTATTCACAGGTTGTGAAACAGGCATGGGATTCCTCTGCAGAAAGGAATCCTTCTACTCTTAGATAATTTTCTCATACTTACCTGAGCTTGGGTGGACTGAAGCTTCAAGACTACTTCACAAGGGACATAGTAGCCATTCATGACTTCTATCTTATGGGAGAACATTCAGCTCCAACTCAAAACATCAGGTTATTTCCAGATCCACTGCTAAATAAGTGATATAATTTTAGGCAAGCCTCCTCGAATAACATCTCTCATTTATCCATAATAACTATGTTTGAAAGGTCAATATATATGTCACAGAAACTCTTTTTTAAGTGAAAAAGCCTAATACCTGTAAGACGTTAGTATCATTGTGATAAAATAACACAGGACAGTAAAGCAGAAAATACATCTCCCAATCTGCCATCCTTTACTTAGTCCTGTGACCATGTATGTATGAAATAAGTAATTGGTTGCAATGCCAAGATCATCTTTAATTTCAATTTTTATATCAGTTTACTTTTGTATGACCCATTAAACTAAAATATTTAGTTATATGTCAACATATGTGCCTGTTTTCTTTTTGCAACAATCTCTAATTCTAAGGTAGAGAAAAGAACTTTTCCTTACATAATTACATCTACCTATTCAATGAGTATAATGATATATTTATATGAATCCAGTTATCATTGTTACATTAAGTCAATGTTGTTGAAGACAAATTGCACCTATTTGTTGATGTCTTTTTGTGCAATGAATTAGCACTTTTAGAAAGAGAATGGATGACAGAATGGATTATACAGCATATTCACAAATAAACATCCATGCTGAGCATGCATTTAGTACATAGTGTCTTTTCAAATCATGTTCAGTAGTATTTGAAATGAGAAATAAATGAAAATAAATTGGGGTTTCAAAACAAGAAATAGAAACTTAAGAAGAATACTGTGAAGGTTTGTTTCACAAGTGATTGTTGCTAGGAATACTTTTCTTGTTAAATTTTATTCAGGAAGCTTTGAATTGCCATAATAGTTTAGAGAAAGTAACTAGAACCACCTAATGTTCTTTCTTAAATTACCACAAAAGAACTAAAACAATTCTGCAATACCTAGAGAATTTTTTCCCTTTATACTTAACATTCAGATTTAATCATTTGTCATTCACCTGACTGGAGACCAACCCATTGTAACACTAAAAGAATGAAGAGAGATTTGTATTTTGCTAAGAACCTTGAACATCTGACTAAAATAGTACCAGACTGGAGTGTAAGCATCTTCTTTATCATTTCAAGATTTCTAATTAGTGGTGGTAGTTTATGTAAATACTTAACATATATTGTCTAATTAAAAAAAAATCTTTGCACAAATATCACTAGGTGGAAATTAAAAGTTGAAAATAAGTAACTTATTTTGATTGTATTAATTTATTTTTGTTTTATATTTTCAAAGTTGAGAATTATTAATAGGTAAACTTAATTCCTACTTTGGGTTCCATATGTCAAATCATCTTACTAATCATAAGATAAACTGTAAAATAGTTTAGGGAGCATTTTCTAAATCCTGATATATTTTTTAAAACATTTCTCACTAAACAAGGTTTAGGGAATGCTGATATAAATGAAGTTACAGGAGTTTCAGCCAAGATGGAAGTATAGGTAATAGACATGCATGCTTCACTTCCTTGCACAAGCAAAAGAAGAAAAACAACCAATTTAAAAACAAAAAGCAACCAGAACTGCCATAAAATCAAACTGAATAGAAGTCCAACAACCAAGGATTTAAAGAAGAAATATTCATTCAGACTGGTAGGAGGGCCAGAGATGTGAAGTAGAGGCAGAGAGGACAAGTGGCAAGGAGGCAGCTGGAAGACCAGGAGGTTCCACATTTGCATGCAGATAAGCCAGGAGGAACAAACAGGGAGCTAGACAATCCACATAACTTAGGGTCCCAGTGAGGGGAAATAAAGCCTCAAAACCTCTGGCTGTAAAAACCCATGGGGGTTGCAGTGGTGGGAGAAACTTCCAGTCTCACAGGAGAGTCCATTGGAGTGGCCCATGGATCCTAGAATGTACACAAACCCACCCATCCAGGAATTAGCACCTGAAAGGGCACAATCTGCTTGTAGGTAGCAGAGGAAATGAGAGAAAGAGGGGTGAGAGCCGAGCAAGCTATGTTGTTCCCTCTCTGACCCTTGCTCCAAATACAGCTATACAACCCACAGAAGTGGGTTCCCCCACTCTGGAGAATATCTAAGGCTCCATCCCTTACTACATAACGGGTGTGCTGCCAAGACAAAGAAATATGACCCAAATAAAAACAGATCAAAATTTCAGAAAGAGAACTAAACAATGAAGAGATAGCCAACATATCAGATGCAGAGTTCAAAACACTGGCAGTCAGGATGCTCACAGAAATGGTTATATATGGTTGCAAAATAAAGGAAAAATGAAAGCTATATGAAATGAAATAAAGGAAAATATACAGGGAATCAACAGTGAAGAGAAGGAAACCAGAACTCATATCAATGACTTGAAACAAAAGGAAGCAATAAACATTCAAGTAGAGCAGAATGAAGAAACAAGAATTCCAAAAATGGAGCAGAGGCTAAGGAACCACTGGGTCAACTTTAAATGTTACAACTTCTGGATCATGCAGGTGCTGGAAGGAGATGAGGAAGAGCAAGAAGTTGAAAAATTGTTTGAAAAATTAATGAAGGAAATTTCCCCAAACTGGTGAAGGAAATAGACATGCAAGTCCAGGACATTCAGAGAGTCCCAAAGAAGCTGGATGCAAGAAGAAACATACCAAGATACATCAAAATTAAATTATGCAAAATCAAAGATAAGGAGAGAATCTTAAAAACAGCAAGAGGAAAGGAGAGAGTTACTCACAAAGAAGTTCCTATGAGACTATCAGCTGATTTTTCAAAAAACCTTGCAGGCAGGAAGGGGCTGGAAAGAAGTATTGGAACTCATGAAAGCCAAGGGCCTACATCCAAGATTATTCTATCTAGCAAAGCCATCATTTAGAATGAAAGGACAGATAAAGTGCTTCCCAGATAAGGTCAAGTTAAAGGAGTTCATCACCACCAAGCCCTTATTATTAGAAATGTTAAAGAGACTTATCTAAGAAGATCAAAACTATGAGCAATAAAATGACAACAAGCTCACAACTATTAACAACTGAATCTAAAATGCAAACACAAAAACTAAGCAAACAACTAGAACAGGAACTGAATCACAGAAATGGAGATCACACGGAGGGTTATCAGTGGGGAGGGAGAGGGGAGAATGGAGGAAAAAGGTACAGGGAATAAAAAGTATAAATGGTAGGTGCAAAATAGCCAGGAGAGGTTAAGAATAGTATAGGAAACATAGAAGCCAAATAACTTATATGTACAACCATGGACATGAACTAAGGGGGTGGTGGATGTTGGAGGGAGGGGGGTGCAGAGTGGAGGGGAATAAAGGGGAGAAAAAGATGGGACAACTGTAATATCATAATCAATAAAATATACTTAAAATAAAAGTAAAAATAAATTAAGTTAGACAAATATGTTGCATAATTTATTAGAGCCTTTAATAAAACAATTTTCTTAATAAAGCATCAATAAAAGTTAATAGGTTACATATTTGTCTTTCTCTTACTTCAAATTAAATGCCTAAAAAGTTTCTAATAGTTTTTTGTTGTTTTCAATTTCTGTAGGCCAGCTTATATGAAAAACATTTTATAAAACTTTTATGAAAAGCATTATATGAAAGCAGCTTATATGAAAAGCATTTTATAAAACTTTTATCAGTAGTCTATTAAGACTGTCAGGAAACCATATATAATTATATATGGATCCTTGAAGAAGACTATATGAATCACCCCTTCTTAATTATATCTTGTGGAAAACTTAGTTAACTTATTTAACTCAGCTTCTTTCTAATTTTTTAAAAGATTTTATTTTTTAGAGATGGTAAGGGAGGGATAGCGAGATGGAGAGTAACATTGATGTGAAATGGAAACATTGCTCAATTGCCTCTAGCACATGCCCCAACCAAGGACCAAACCTGTAACCCAGGTATGTGCCTTGAATGGGAATTGACCAGCGGCCTTTTGCTTTGTGGAACAACACCTAAACAACTGAGCCACATCAGTCAGGTCTAATTCTGCTGCTTTTTAAAGAAAATGGAGACACAAATACATCTCTGTGTTGGGATTTCAGTGAGTTTTCAATTATATAATTCATATATTAAAGAGTAAAATTTGGCTTATATTAAATTACTGTTAACATGGAATCTTGAATTTTGATTGCATTGATGATGCGTCTTCCACATCAATCCATTCCTATGGGTTTTTAGGTTGGATTTTTATTGAATCTCATCTCTTGAAATATCTGTATTTCCCAAAGAACTTTTGATACCTTCCAATACCTGCCTTCACCCTGGAAAATTAGTCCTTCTCTTACTTGATCCATTTCTCACCACTTTTCTCTAAATCTACCCTTTGACATGCTATATCCTGATTGCAACCTCCACTACAACCTGATATACAAGTGTCATTATATATACATTTTTCAATATTAAAGCAGTTGCTATTTATTAACTGAACAGATTACAAAAATAACTATGGTAGATACTTTAGTTCATGCTTCTAAAAACGTGTTGACCTGGTCTTCCCTGTTCCCGGCATCTCCACCTTCTGTAAAATGGGTGGTCTTTTTCTTCATCCCACCTTGTGGGGAAGATAATTTGAAGGGCTGCAGAAAGTTGTTTGCTTCTTGAAGTGTTTTCCAATAGTATAGATCTCATGAATCAGACCCTTCATGCAGATGATGCCATATTTACCAGGAGATTGAGCAGTCAGTGTGTTATCTGTCAGGGGTGTTAGTTTTTTTGTTGTTGTTGCCATAATAGTCATTAGATCAATGCATTTAATGACTTCAGGTTTGGGTTCCCACCTGCAAATATACGGTTCCACAATCCTCAGCATGTTAATCAAAGCTTTGTTGAGTTTAACAAAGGTCCCTTTGATTTAATGAAGGCAAAGATTCTGCAGCACTTTTTGGACCTTCCCGCTCACACCATTGATACTGCTGATTCTGATGACAAATGCTAATTTGGGTTCCAGGGGTACATAGAAGTTGCCAGCCTTTCTTGCCATCCTAGCCATTCGACTCTGTTCTGTACTTCTACCTATATTCCTTGTGATAGTGCTTAGCTTTTCCATAGATAAGCTTCCTCCTTGCTTTTTGAAGCATCTTTTCTGCAAACTTCTTTCTCAGGCACTTGGTCTTCAGTTCTGCAAAATTCCTTCATTTTTTCTTAAGGGTTTCTGGTGGGAACCTTCTTCTCGTTTTGTTTTACAACCTCCCCCCTCATGGTTCCAGTAGGAAAAGAGCACCAGGGTTATTTTAAATAACTTTACTCTCCATACATGGTTAGAATCTGTTCACACAGTGTATGCATACTTTGTGTGTGCACACATATTTATTTTTAAATAAATAATTCCCACATGTAATAGTAGCAGCCTCTTAAACTTCTTTTTGAATTGGAAGAATAATTAAAAGTAAAATTTCTAAAACTGATCTACTTTCAAAGATGTGGGGCAGGGTAGTTATAAATGAATTATTAAGATGAGGGAAGTCACAACCTAAAGTGAAATGTGTACTTTAGTAAGTACTTTAAGTGAGCTGATTTAACCTACGGAAACTAAGAGGCTGAGAATTTGGAAGTACTAGGCATTGCAAAGTAGAAAGACAAGATAAAGGAGAGAAAACAGGCAAATGATTTAAAAGTATATACCTGGTGTAGTCCCATTTGTTTATTTTTTTCCCTTGCCTGAGGAGACATTTCAGGAAAAAAATATTGCTATGAGCAATGTCAGATATTTTACTGCCTATGTTTTCTTTCAAAATTTTTATGGTTTGGGGTCTAACATTTAAATCTTTCATCCATTTTGAATTTATTGTTGTGTGTGATGCATGAAGGTGATATAGTTTCATTTTTTTCTGCGCATATTTGTTTAACTTTTCCAAAAACCATTTGCTGAATAAACAATCTTTAGCCCATTGTATTTGCTTACTTCTTCTGTCAAATATTAATTGATGATACAAGTGTAGGTTTATTTCTGGGCTCTCTATTCTCTTCTGTTGATCTATGTGTCTGCTTTTATGCCAGTACAATGCTGTTTTGGTTACAATGGCCTTATAATATGGTTTGACATTAGGTAGCATGGTTTCTCCAACTTTGTTTTTCTTTCTCAAGACTGCTGTTGTTATTCAGGGCCTTTAGTGGTTTCATACAGATTCTTGAAATATTCAGTCTAGTTCTCTGAAATATGTCATTGGTATCCTATAGGAATTGCATTGACTCTATAGATTGCTTTGGGTAGTATGGACATCTTAATGTTATTTCTTCCTATCCATGAACAGAATACGTGCTTCCATTTACTTGTATATCCTTCAGTTTCTTTCTTCAGTGTCTTAGAACTTTCCACATACAGGTCATTTACATCCTTGGTGAGATTTATTTCTAGGTAACTAAGAAGTGTTTGCACAGCAAAGGAAACCATCAACAAAGTAAAAAAGACAACCCACAGAACAGGAGAACATACTCTCTGATTCATCAGATAAGGGGTTAATATCCAAAATTTATAAAAATACTTATAAAACTCAACACCAAAAAAATTCATAAAAAGTGAGCAAAGGACCTGAATAGACACTTCTCCAAAGAGGGCATATGGATGACCAATTAACATATGAAAAATGTTCAGTGTCACGAATCAGAGAAATGCAAATTAAACTATAATGAGATATTACCTCACACAGGTCAGAATGGCCATCATCAATAAATCAGCAAACAACAAGTGCTGACAAGGGTGTGGGGAAAAAGGGGAACCCTTTTGCGCTGTTGGTGGGAATGCAGATTGGTGCAGCCACTATGAAGGCAGTATGGAGATACTTCACAAAATTAAAATGGATCTGCCTTATGATCCAGTGATTCCACTTCTGGGAATTTATCTGAAAAAACCCAAAACACTAAATTGAAAGAACATAAGCACCTCTATGTTCATTGAAGCATTATTTACAATTGCCAGTATGGAAGCAACTCAAGGGTCCTTCAGTAGATTAGTGGATAAAATAACTATGAGGCATTTACACAGTGGAATACTACTTTGCCATAAAAACAGAGAGAAAAAAGAAAATTTTACTGTTTGCAGCAGAATGGATGGACCTGGAGAAGATTATGCTAAGTGAAATAAGCCAGTCAGAAAAAGACAAATACCATATGATTTCACTCATCTGTGAAATTTAGGGAACCAACTGAATGAAATAACAAGCAAAATAGAGACAGACTCATAGAGAGTGCAGGCTGACAGATCTGTGGGGGTAGGTATTAGCAGGTGGAGGGATTGAGAAAAAAGGAAAAAGAACTCATGGACATGGACATCAGTGTGGTGATTGAGGGTTATATAGGGGATAAATGGTAATGGAAAATATACAATTAAAAATGAGAAAAATCTATACTTGGAAGAGTTAATGTGAATTCTGCTCCCCTTGCATACACACATGTAAGTGGTACAATAAAAGGAGCATGTTGAGCCCTGGCCAGTGTGGCTCAGTTGGTTGGAGCATTGTCCTGTAAACTGAAAGGCTATGGGTTTGATTCCCTGACAGAACACATGTCTAGGTATAGGTTCAGATTCAGTCCCTGGTCAGGGTACATATGAGGCACAACGGATCAATGTTTCTCCATTAGATAGATGTGTATCTCCCTCTCTCTCTTCCTCCCTTCCTCTTTCTCTAAAGTCAGTAAGCATGTCCTGGGGTGAGGATTAAAAAAAACAAACAAACAAACAAGTGATTGTTAGACGAGTTTACTAAGATGTACCATATGCTATGAGAGAAAAACACATCTAGCTGTGCACTGCGGGAACTCATTTAGAATTGGATTTCAGGGGAGTTGTACGACATTGTAAGGAACATTTTACCCAATTAAGAAAATAATATAAATAACTGTGAACTATACTGTGAGGTTTTCCTTTAAAAATAACAACAAGAAAACACCACCACTAACACAAACACACGCACACACACACATCGTTTGAAGAAATAAAGCTCTAAAACAAAATGTCTCAATGTTTCTCGTGGCAAATCTTACAAATATGAAGACCCTATAAACAGATTTACATGATCAATCACTGAATAGCTCATTATTGAATTTTGACTATGTGTTTTTCATTTATTTAGTGCTTGGACTACTTATGAACCATTGCAAGTGTGCATCCAACCTTTACCAAACTCCAATGCTTGGGCCACTGTAGGTCAGTGAGACACTTCTGATTAAATCTGCCTTGTTGTTACATAGGCCAGTGGTCCCCAACCTTTTTGGCATCAGAGACTGGTTTTGTGGAAGCCAATTTTTCCACAGACCAGGGTGGAGGGTGGTTTCAGTATGATTCAAGCATATTATATTTTTTGTGCACTTTATTTCTATTATTATTACCTTGTAACATACAATGAAATAATTATATATGATTAATATATAGTCATATATATTAATATGATTAACTTTCAGCCTGGTTCCTAGTAGGCCACAGACCAGTACCAGTCTGTGGCCCTGGTGTTGGGGACCCCTGACGAAGGCTATTGCATATTGATAGTTAAGTTGCTCACCATTCATTATCTAAACAAGGTAGGAATATGTTCTAGTGTTTCTCAGCTTTCAAATACAGTTTCCCATGAAAATCTAACCAGCAATTAGTTATATCTTCATCATGGATGAGAAGTTAAAATGTGGATGGAAGTTTTATTTTCAGAACAGTTATATTCCCTATTTTAAAATATTATATAAATTTGAAGTCTCATGACTATATCATTTAAATTGAATTTTATAATTTGACTTCATTGAAACTCATTTTTAACCTATTTTTTCCAACTGCAACAAATTCTAATTTATTTGTATATAGGAGTGTGCCTGTTAGACATTTTGGATGTTTTGTTTAACCTTTCCCTTCAACTATACTAATAACTTCATACCTGAAACATTTTGTTAATGAATATGGCAACAAAATCTCATAACAATAAAATTGATATGTATATGATAATAATTTGAAGTCTATCTTTTTTCTAGGTTATAGTAATTTAATTGCTGCTTGAATCAGCATTAACTTAAAAAGGGAAATTTACTTTGTATGTGAGGAATTTGTATTTTATCATAATCGAGAAGAAAACCAACTTTCTGTGTTAACCTCCCTAATTCTTGGTCATCATGTTCCTTTCCTAAAAATGAATAAGCTTATCCATACAGCTTTCTCAGCCAATGGTATATTCTTCTATGAATAGAAAATATTCAGTATTTTTGAATTGTGGAAGGAAGAAAAAAAAGATGGGAAGAAATTCCAATCTTCAGAATTTATGTCTGTGAAAAATACCTGTGTTTAAAAAATAAAATATTTGTCATTAAAGAGATGATATAATTAATTTAATTAGAGGTTTTATGTTTCAATTACCTTTATGTCTATTTTACTATTCTAGCATGGTACTATCTGTGTAATGGACACTCCACTTTTTTAATTGACTAATGTTTTGTCCATTTTAGACATTATTTCAAGGTTGTGATTCTTGGATAGTAAGAACATTAAACTGGCCCTTTAAACTGTATTGGCCCTTTAAAATGTTAATGACCTTATTGTGGTAATTATTTTAAATTATATATATAGGTCCAATGATCACATTGTACATCTTAATATTACACAATAATATATGCTGACTATATCACAATAAATCTGAGAAAGATCAGAAATGTAAAATTGTAATGCTGTGCCCTGACCTATGTGGCTCAGTTAGTTGGGAGTCATCCCACAAAGTGAAAGGTCAACAGTTCGATTCCCAGTCAGGGCACATGCTTGGGTTGTACATTGGAGAAGCAACCAGTGGATGTTTCACTCTCACATTGATTTTACTCTCTCTCTCTTTCTCTATCCCTTCCCCTCTCTCTAAAAGTAAATAAATAAAATCTTAAAACATGCATTGCTAAAGTTATTTCTTGCATTGAACATGAATATTGAAATTCCTTTACATTTAGATGAGGCCAGTTTTACTTCAGTATCCTTTCAAATATTAAATCTTCAATACCCTTGAAGTTTATTTTTACATGTATCATGCTTTTGGTCAAAAATAATATAATGCCTAGCAAATAAGTTTAAATGATTAACAGAATACATTGATCTACCAATTGTAAAAATCCAGAATTTGGGTATATTTCCAAAACTGCTCAATTAGGGCTCTGACTCTCATTATGTGCGGTTTTGTTGATTATCCATCTTCTGGGGACTCACATTGACTTCAGGCTGCCTTCTTGCAGGTAGAATATCATCAGTGTTAGTTTCAGGAGTATTATCAGCACACCAACTTTTTAAGCATGGGATCAAGAAAGACTACACATACCCCCAACTTGCCAGCAAAAGCCAAAAGTACACTCTCATTGGACTGAGTGGGGTCACATGCCCACTGAGGACAATTACTGTGACAAAATGCATGCATTGACTAGATGAATATCATTTATCATTTTATCTCAGAACTAGATGTGGTGACTGCCTGCCCCAACATACAGAGATACTAAGCAGAAATCCTTGTTCTGGGGAAAAGTCAAATAGGAATTGATGCAGAGGACATAGAATGTGTAGACAACATGCTCACAAATTGTTTCCTTTCATGTTCAATATTTCTGTACTTTAAATCTTTCAATATTTTTAATGTTTCCATACATTGAATTTTTCCATGTAGTTAAAAACTTCCAAATCATGCATAAATGAGAGAGCACAAGAAACAAAAACAATCTTTCAAAAGTAATGAAATATGTATCACTATATGGGCTATGTAGAGATAATATAATCAAGAACACACTGTTCTTATACAGATTCAAAAAACTGAAAAATGATCTCTTTGTAAGAACAAACAAACACTGCAATGACTAGTATTCAAACACATTCCAGTTTTCTGGGAGGGTGGTAAATTTATTAGAATATTCCAAACATTTGTTTACCCGATTACATCCATGCATATATGTATGTATTTTGAATTCAACATATATATATGTGTGTGTGTGTGTGTGTGTGTGTGTGTGTGTAAAGGGTATAAAACATTTCTAGGGAAATTATAATTTGTTGCACTGTGGTTTTAGAGGCATATTTTACTATTTGAATTCAACATATATTTATACATATCTGAGAAAAATGCATTATAGATAATATAGGCACATCAAAAATTACAAAAAGATATTCTAAAGTAGTATTTTTAAGCAAACCTCTGGAGTGCTACTGTTTGGGATAGAAACTCTGTTTTACCAGCTCTTATTCAAAAGACTTTGTCTAAGTTTTCCAGTTTGTTTACCTATATAATGAACATATTCATAGCACTGCCTTCACATGGGTGTTATAAAGAACAATCAAGATAACTCATATGTGCATGTAAATATTATTTTGTATAAGTTGTTTTAAAAAGTTATCCAGTATGATTATTAATTTTTCACCACAACAATGATATAGAGAAACTGACTCTCCTAAGCAATTTACATCCAGATTTATTTTGAATTTTCAGGGTTTAATCTTGTGAGAAAATGCAATAAAGTGAAGTATCAAACTAAATATAAATAATATACTACCTTCTATATTTTCCTTCTGAAATTATATTTTTCAAAACATATTTCAAATTATGTTTCTCAATAATGGGTGCCTGATGAAATTTTGGCAGTATTTTGCTCTTGTGTGGCACCTACATATCTTAAGTTTTGCCTGTTATTTAACTGACTTGGCAGAAAGCAACCTTGCATCTCCTTGGAGTCCTGGAGAGCAAAGCCTCTCCCCTGGCACTCCCTGTTCATGTCTTCCATCAACAAGAGCTAGACAAAAGCCTTTTTCCAAGGCTGCCCTCTTTTTAAAAGAACATGTAGAGCATTGTGTGTGAGCATAAGACAAAAATATATTCTTCCAGATCACTTCCTTCCACCTGTCAAATTGCTGAAGAAAAGAAATTTCACAGAGAATTTAAAATAGGTTGCTTCTTTAAACCACAGATTGAGTTTTGTTTTATGTTATTTTAAATCAGATGTTCCTAAGGCTCAACACCATCTAGATTCAACCTTTAATTAATATTTAAAAACATTTTCTGTTTCTTGTGAGATGGTAAAAGTGTGTTCACTTTGTTACTTTTAAAATGTAAATATACTATTATTATGTGTGTGAGATCCACCACACATTAAATATATGCACACACATGCACACACACATATATGAATTTGTGTATATCAAGCTTCCATTCCCACTTACTGGAAGATCCTACCTCCTTTCAATTTCTTAAAAGGTCATTAAGCTTCACAAGCTGTATGTACATGCCAGTACTAAAAGCATGAGACTAATTACACAAATCTAATATTAAATCTCAACCAATTAGTTGAAACACATGTAATTACTAGTTTTGTAGGTCAAAATATTGCCTAATATCCTCAATTTTATGTGGTTCAACCTAATATTGAGGTAATATATTGGTAAAAGCCTCTTAATAGCAACAGACTCTAGGCATGTTCCAAGAGCTGCCCTTTTAACCCCTCTCAGATTCTTCTTCAATCCCGCTTTCTAGGCTCCTCCTCTCCACTTCCTCAACCTTTGGGTTTCCATGAACCCATGAGTATATGGCACTTCTGCTGTTGTCTTTTCAAACATTTTCAGTTACATTTTACACTTAAAATCATTCTGTGTTAGTTTCTTACATTCAAAATTATTCTGTATTAGATGTACAGCAGAGTTATTAGAAAATCACGTACTTTGCAGAGTGGTCCCCCCAATGGTCCAAGTACTCACTTGGCCCCATACACAGTTTTCCTGGTATTACTGACTATGTTCCCTAGGCTGTAACCTACATCTCTGTGACTGTTCTGTAACTACCAATCTGTCCTGCTTAATCCCTTCACCCTTTTCACTACCAGCCCCAACTCCCCTCCCTTCTGACAACTGATAGTCTGTTCTGTATTTCTGTAAGCCTGTTCCTATTTTGTTTATTTTGTTATTTTGATTCCACATATAGGTGAAATCAAATGGTATTTGTCTTTCTCTGTGGAGTACTTTGGAGCACTTTTGATCAATTTCATTCTCTATCATTATGCAGGTATGGGGAGTCTCCACATAGGGAGGTGTAGAGATATATAGAGAGAAGACACAAATTTTAATAATTTATAGCGGAACTGGTCCTTCAAAGTGATGTGTTCTAATCAAAATAAATATTATCTTTCTATCCATAAATATATTATGTATGTAATGTAATGTATATATTCTCTCCATACTGCTTGGTTCATATCTTTAATCCTTCTAGTATATGAACAATGTTCTTAAAGACATGAGGAGCATGATTTTGTTCAAGATTATCATGGTTTTATGGCTCTTCAATAAAACAACCCTCTGCTTAAGTATTTTTTGAGGGAACAGCAATGAGGTAAGAAGATCATCCATGAATCAAAAGGGCTAGACAAAGGAAATAAATATGTAACCAAACAAATGACAGAACTTGGTAGCTAATCACAGTATTATTTGTTATGATCCTGGGGGAAAATGAAGAGTTTATTTACACAAGAAATGTTTCTTACAGTTAGATTAGGTTTTTAAAAGAGAGCCCTTTTTATCATTTTATATAATTACCAATTCTTTTGCTATCCTGGCTTGTTATAAAATAAGGCTTACCGCTTGTTAACATCAGCTAGTATGGGTTTGACTGGTACTGACTTGTGTTTCACTAATATTAATACCATAGCTGTTTTCAGAATATAAGAATAGACAAATTTCTAGTGGTAACTTGAAAATACCTAGAGGGGTTACAAGGTAAAGAACTTTATCAGCCAGAATTTGCTAAGAAATAAGATGGGGAGAAAGGTGAGTGAGGATAGAGATATGTATTCATTATAGTGTAGGTAAACAGTATGGCAAGGAAAAGAGGATTTTAAGTGGTGAGCAACATGCCCATAAAGGGAATACACTGAAGAAAGTAGGTGAGGAATCAGGGATTTTTTTTTCCTCTTATCATGAGTGAGAAGCTTTGGGAAGAGGAAACATACCTAAAGATAATTTGTTTGAAATTTTTGTTTGATACATTATATAAATCTCCTGTATGTTTCCCAATGATGATACCTATTTTATATATACATACATATACACACATGTATATGTATGTATATATATATATAATTTTTCTTTTAATGCCCTCAGAGTCCAATTTGAATATTAAATATTTGCTTATTTTATTAAAAATTGATAGATGGAAGCTTGTCTCAAGATGGTCCAACTGGATTGGGTTATATGAAGAGATACATGTCCCACTTCATGTTTGAAGAGAGCTCAAGTTGTTTCTATGAGCATTCGGGTAGATTTTCACTTATTTGAATATACTATGTCCTTAGTCTGAAAAATAAGCTCAAGGCCTTTATAGCATGCCATAGTAGAATTTTAAAACACATAAGTTATGTAAATTACCTACTAGAATAATACTGCTAAAATAAAAACAATTTAAGATGTATTTAAATAAAGGCTGACAGAAACAAGAGAGAGAATACATACACCATGTTTTTCGGACTAAAAGACGCACCCCTCCCCCCATTTGGGAGGAATAATGATTGTTAATGCTGCTGTTGAGTTCTGTTTACATTTACATTGGTGAAATATTATGTTATTTATGTTATTAAATATTTTACCACATTTTTTGCTTCAAAAAATGTTCCCTTATTTTCCTCTTTTAAAACCTAGGTGCATCTTATTGTCCAAAAAATATGGTAAGTATTCAGACCATAAAAAAATACTGAGATGAACTTGTGTACTTGTTAATGTCTACATTATGTCAAAATCATAGTTAAATATGAATGGAAGGTGGACAGATCATTATTCATATATTTAAAGCAAAATAGGCAGCCTAATGTGTTGCTAAGCACAGAACATGGGAGGAAAACACAGAGATTAAATAATATTTTTTTGTTTGTTTAGGAGAAATGATTTGATGTTAACTCAATAACAGGAAATATGGAATAGAATAAAAATTGTTCTGCCTGGTAATTTTTTTTTAAAGGAAAAAAGAGTATAGCTTTTTATCTTCATTAGTTGAATTGAAAGTATGTCTAGTAAAATTAGATGTAAATATATGCAAATGTTATACTTAGAGCATGCTAATTGGCTTTTTGAGCACATAAATGTCTTTTTTAAAATGCATTGTGTGTTGGTAATAAGGTTTTAAATCCATAATGGATGACCACGCATCATTGCCCATTTAGAGGTAAAGGAGGGCAATTATAGATGTTCACAAACATTAAATACAGTACAAAATATTTTTGCTATTATTGAAGATGCCTTTAGCTGCACTTCATCCTTTGAACTCTGTAATTCTGAAATTTTATCTGTCATTAATCAGAACTCATCAGCTGGTACATTATAAAGTTTTTTTTTTCAAATTATGTTAAAAAATATGCTGCCTTTTGTGTCCTTGTTTCTCCTTGGAGCCATAGAAAGAAGTCCAGCCTCTTTCCCAAGAAAACTATTCAAAGTGTGAAGAATGTTATGAACTTCAATAATTTGTTCTACAATATTTTGTCTCCATTTCAAGTATTAATTCCTCATGTAATATTATAACCATAAAAGGTAATTCCTAAATGTTCATTTTACCTTTTAAAAATGTTATGTCCTGCTTAAGAGTTGAATTGCTTGTTGAGTATTAACTGTGTGACTTTGGGCTGTTATTTAATTTCTCCATGCCTGTTTTCTCATCTGTAAAGTGAAGATAATAATACCTCATAAAGTTGTCATGAAGATTACATAGGTTAATTTTACAATAACACTTATGAAATTGTGAGGCATTATTGTCACTGTTGTTATTATTGGTGTTATAAAATTATCATGACCCTTCTTCTAAATACTCATTTAGCATAGAAGACCTGTTTCTGTGATAATACATAGTCACCTTGAGGATTTAATAATCCCAATTTCAATTTCCACTTCTGCTCACAAGCACAATTGCTAATTTGCAATTTCTTTATGCACTTACTTTATTCAATTGAGTGTGGAATATTATAGTGGTCTAATTACATTTATTTATATTAGTATCAACCTCTCGTTTCACACTAGCAAATTTGATTGAATCCTGACTTCATCATTTAGTGCATTTTGTTTTTTTAAGAAAAGTATTTCTGTCAAAAGACAATTACATATATGTTTATTATACTTTCTAAACTTTAATTCAGGTCATAGGTAATAAAAGTTGATTAGAACTAGAGTAAGGGAATATAAGTGCCGCAAGAAACTTCTTTGCAGTTTGAAATTGCACATAATATAGAAACTTTTAGATAGCATTCTTCTGAAAATCATTGATCTAAATGTCCTTACATTAGCCATCATGTGCCTAGCAGTTATGTTTCTATAAGAGTTTATTAAACACCCAAATTACAAATACACCATTATGAATATCATATACATAACAACTCCCTGTGCTCTCATTGTCTTACTATCTCTTAACCTCAATTAAGAAATAAATAAATTCTATCTTTAGAAACATATTATTTATACCTTTGTAAATTCTCAGTGAATATTTTTCTAGAGAGTCATTTAGTATCCCTTCAACAGTTCTAGACCCAATATTAGAATAGACTTTAAGACTATATCTGATCTTTGTTTTTTTTTTCTTTGAAACTAAAAGTACTTACCATTTTCCAGTCTCCCAGCGCTTTTATTATAATTCCTCAGATATCAATATTAGTGATTTAGTGAAATCCTGACAAACTTTTATCAGAATTTTGGAAAGATAATGAGTGGGTTAAGAGACAGCTTGAGCTCTGGTGTAGCTCAGTGGATTGAGCGTGGGCTGTGAACCAAAGTGTTGCAGGTTTGATTCCCAGTCAGGGTACATGCCTGGGTTGCAGGCCATGACCCCCAGCAACTGCACATTGATGTTTTTCTCTCTCTCTGTCTCTTTCTTCCTCCCTTCCCTCTCTAAATAAATAAATAAATAAATAAATAAATAAATAAATAAATAAATAAAATCTTTAAAAAATATATTGGTCAATTTTACCTTCAAAACAGATCACTAAAAAATAAAAATAAATAAAAATAAATAAAAATCAACACCTAAAATGGCTTGATTTAGGTGTTTTTGTATACTTTGGGAGTTCTATGGTATAGCTAGGGTTGGAAAGAATAGTTTGGGGGCACAGAATTACCGTGTATGTCTCACTTCAACTTAAGAACAATGCTGCTAGAGAAAACTTGGATTCTACAACTTGTAACCGACAAAATAACCAATTTAAATAATTGAAGCATCCCTAGTGTGCTGATTTTCAAGTTATGCAAATCCCAAAGGAATTCAGGATATAACTTTATTTATTTTCTATACGTTCCCTTTTGTCTGCTGTACAGTGTTTTCCAGCCACACTCAACTTCCCATTCACTTCTCTTATACATACCATATGCTATATCTCACATGAGAGGCTTGGTCATACCCTTTCTTGAACCTCATTTTTAAGAAAAAGTTTTTTCTGATCCCTCTTTTTCTCCCTCTCCTCCTCCATTTCCTTTACTAACTTCTAGTTGTCTTTAATGTTTATCTCTTAAATCATTTTCTCCAGGAAGCCTCTCTTAACCGTACTGCTTGCCATCCATCCACTTAGTTTCTATTGCACATCACTGCTATTGCTCCCACAGCTCTTTGTATGACTTTTATGAAACATTTATTAATGAGTTGGGGGACCACAAAATGGCATTTATTTATACAAATTGTGTATTTATTCTTACATATTTAAATTTTAGTCACCTTCAAAGTATTCTGCATTTGATGCTATACACCTGTAGAGACAGTTTTTCCACTGCGCAAAACAATATTTGAACTCTTCAGTTTTGATGCCCTTTAGTGCTTCTGCCGTTTTTTGTTTCACCTCTTCCACATCAGCAAAATGTTTTCTTTTGAGGATATTTTCTTATCTGGGGAAACAAAAAAATGTCACTCAGGGTAAGATTCGGTGAATGGGGGGTAGAACACAGGGGTCATCCCATTCGTGATCAAAAACTGCTGAACACTCAGCGTGGTATAGGCAGGTATGTTTGTAACTCACCCATCATGAAATGGGCAAACACATGGAAAGAGTCTTCAAAAAAAATTCCCTGAAGCCAAATACAGCCTCTCACAACATTGATACAGATGGGTTCTGTATCTGATACACTGATACAGATGGGTTCCTAGAACACTCACCTAGAGGAGGAAGCCTGTACTATAAGGGGCTTGCTGTCCAGAAGAAAATTCCAGTTTTGTTGGGGGATATCCCCTTGTATTTTAATAGCTAGTTTACACATCTATAATTCTACTGGACCCTAACAATATAGAAAAAAACACAACTATAATTTATTAAGAGCTTTTTATGTACATGTATATATATTTACTTACATATAACAATATATTTATATATTTATAAAATATAAATCTGCATTTTATATAAATATATAAATGTGTACTTATATATAGATATTGATGTATTTTTCTTAATATCTCTATGAGGTTATATAAAAATAACAAAAAATTCAGTAATTTATGCAAGATCACAAAGCTGTCAGTTTTCTGCACTAGGCACCTAATAACTAAATTAATATCTTTTTTTTTTAAGATTTTTATTTCTTTATTTTTAGGGAGAGAAGGTGGGGGAAGAGAGAGAGAGAGACATCAATGTGCGGTTGCTGGGGGTTGTGGCCTGCAACCCAGGAATGTACCCTGGCTGGGAATCGAACCTGGGACACTTTGGTTCCCAGCCCGCACTCAATCCACTGAGCTACACCAGCCAGGGCTAATTAATATCTTTAAAATTCTAAAATGAAAAGCAGCCTACACATGGCCAAGATTTGAAATAACATTGCCCCTTTTGCATTTGTTTTCTGAACAAGAAGCAAATAGATCCAATGAAATTACCTTAGAGACATTCTTATTTTTCACAGAAGACACTGGTCTTCTTATGTGCACACAGGAAAAATTCTTAGAATATAATAGGTGTTCAAAATAGTAAATGATGGAGTAGGTCATTACTAAAGGGTGCCCTGAAGAACAGCTTTGCCTACATTGTGAGGATAGACCAAAGGTCAAGCTTGGCTACTCTATGACCCTGTATACCTCTCTTTGTGTTATGTAATTTTATCAATTCTTAAATCCTTCTATAAAAGCAAGAATGAGGATTCTCCTTAAAACACAATACATATGCATGAAAAGACCTCTCAAGTTCATATTTACTTGCCTTATGCACTTAGAGTTCAACATTAACTGTAGTATTTCTAGGAAACTACACTACATGATAAAGGTAAAACTATTTTAAGTATGTCCTTGGTGGCTTCTCAGAATTCTAAATTCACTCAGTCTTTTGCAACTTAAAGATATTGGCAGAAATATATGTGTATATTACAGAGTAAGTTCAAAAGAATAATATTATTAGGAATAGAAGAAGGTCAGGGTGTTTCAATGTTACAAAAGAAATAGGGTGCATGTGGATATTATTTAAAGCAAAGCAGAGAGCATATATATTTAACATTAAGATATTTGTGTTTTATAGACATTGAGTATCAACATAAATAGAGTTTTCTTAGTCAAATATACTATGCTGAATTGTATAATATTTCTTTAGCTGGATTGTGCTCACTATTACCAAACTTTGTTATATTACCATGTGTGATTTTAATTGGAAAGATATTTGTTTTAATTTCTTAAGCTATGCCATTTTCCCTTTGTTTAATATGTGCAGGCTTGTGCGTGTATCTGTGTGATTTAAGAATTTCTTCAGTATATTACCATTTGCTTTTTTTTCTAGTTTAGAAGTTATATGTAAACATGACATATTTATCTCATAAGTTAGTCATTTGGGAATTGATTTGTATTTTAGATTCTTAGATTAGTTTAGTCATTAGGGGTTTTATTTTGCTCTTAGAAATCTATATGTGTTGTGTGTGCATGTATACTTTAAACTGGAATTGTGTGTGCAAATGTGGGTGGATATATGTATGTTTGTGTTTCCATTTACCTGTTTAGCTATTTGTTCCTCAAATAAGTGTGCTTTTTTTTCAAGATCTAACTTGGTGACCTAAAGCTTGCTACTCCCTTAGATAATTGTAGTGTCATGTTATCAGTAAGGCTTACACTTCCTCCACATGAAACAAGGTACACGTTATATTTAAATTAGCCCTAATTCTGTCACTTCAGCAGTCCACTTGTGTGAGTAATGGCAGAGCTTTTCTAGTCTCACTTGATTTCTGCACTGAAGCAATTCTGAAACTCCTGTCAGTATACATGATGAAATAGGAGCATAAAGTAAGGATTTCAAAGCCTTCTAAATCTAACCATACAAAATAGTAGCAATTTGTTACAGTGTAGCTTATGCCACAAGCATATATGCAAATTAACATACCTTTGGGTTACTAATGTGAATAGTTTTATATAACCTAGAAAATTAATATTTAGTTTCATATACAAGCAATGGGTTTAAAAGGGACTTTCAGCAGTGAAAACTAATTTTCTATATTTGGAAATAGGACCTAAATTCAACCTAGCTCTATAAAATTATATAGTATATAATATATAACAATTTGATGTGCACACCACCCTTTTAAATAGCAACTGAGTCTCTAAATATCTATTCAAGTATAAAGAATTGTTCCATCTACGCACCTTGACTAGTTTCGATTATTCTAGATTCCTTTCTAATTTTTATTCATGTCCACATGTATTTTAACATAGCATCAAAATATTTTATATTCTGTGTATTTTCACCTTTGTTAATAGCGACTTTTGTCCATGGAGCTGCAAAACATTCACACCCATAATTTTAATAATGGAATTTTTCTGTGATAAATTCTATCATTTTAAATCTAACCTTGTTGTAATGGCAAGCTGTTTTTAGAAATCTATACCAATGTGATAAATTAAGTCTATATATCTGCATTGGCGTATTTAGTTCTTATCCATAACATTATTCAGCAGTTATTTTCTAAGTGCTCACTATGTGTACATAAAGTTGTAAATTCTGGAGATAAACAGATAAGGAAAATTTGTTCACCATTTGAAGTTTGTGTCCACTTCCTAGTTATTAATGTAGGACTAAGGGTTTCTATGCATTTACCATTAACAGTTTATAGTAACTGATTATTTTCACAGAAGATTTCATAGAACAATATGAAAGGTTTTACATTGCACTGTCTACAGAAAAACAAAAATTCTTAGAAAAAGTTAAAAAAAATTTTGCTGAGGGTTTCTGCTTTAAGCTTAGAAGGATATAATAGACACTTGATTTCCACTCCTACATAAAAGAACTCATAAATTAAATTAAATGTGTAAAACAACACTTTTCATAAATTGGATATCAGGGCAGTGATTTCTGTGAGAGGGGAAGCAGACTCAGTGGGAGCTATGATTGATTTGAATTATGGTTTGGAGAGATTTTTCCAATCTGTACTGTTCAGGGAAAAGCCAGGTAACACTTGGCAACCTCTCTGAGTTTAGAAAACAGATGCACATGACTGAGAAGGCAAAGGCTGTTCCAGCTCATAGGAAAGAGTGCCTGACAGGAAAGAGCTTCCAAAAGAAGCAGCTCCTAAGACTTTAAGAGTCTTCTTCAAGTTTTAGGTTGAAAATTAACTGGCACATATGTGTAAGAAAACAACCTGAGGCTGTGTAAAGCACCCCCCAAAAAAACAAAACAAAACAAAACAAACAAACAAAAAGACCAAACCCAAACCAGAGGGATCCTCCTCACAGCTCACAGGGGACAACAAAATTAACTTTCTAACTGGATGGGAACACTCTAATTTCCAGGGTGGAAAGCAACTCTACACTGGTTAGAGTACTCAGAAGGGTACTATCTCAGTCGTTGGGGACAATTAGTTCTTCTTAACTGAACTCTGCTCTGGACACAACTAACAAATGAAAAAAGCTTTTTCAGAAAGAATCATACTAGTTCCAAGTAGTGTGCCTGCTTCCTAGAATGATGCTCAAGAGTATTTAGGGGAATAGAAAACCACCCATGATGCAATAAGATAAAATTTATGTTTGCCATGCAATGAGACAATACTCAATATTTAAAGGAGGAAGAAATTGCAGCCCATAATATACTAACAAGTTAATAGAAACAGACCTGTGCAGAGATGAAAGAAGAACTATACAAGGACAACTTTGGAGGTGATGAATGCAATCATTATCTTGGCTATGGTGACGTTTCATGGCTTACACATATGCAGCATCTATCAGGTGGCACCCTTAAAGCATGTGAGATCTAATGTATGTCAGTTATGTCCCAATAAGGCTATAAAAAGCAAAAAAGTGAAAACTAAGCAAACAACAAAAGCTCTGTTTTATACATGTTTTTCTGGCCTACTCTATTACCTCTTGACTGAACACGCCCTAAAATGAGTTTTATTTTGTGTACTTGGTAACCCAGCTCTTCCAGGCCTGCAGTCCCAGTTCTGCACAGCAGAGGTCTACTTACTTGGGGTTGCTGGCCATGTTCCTTTAGAATATCACTTAATGATTAGTGACTTCAATCTCTGTTTTACTTGTTTTTACCATTCTAATATGTAGAGTATATACATAATAATATGCATGTTATAAATAACACTATAATTATATACTATAAAATATATACTATATGTAGAATATGCATATATGATATGTACACATATAAAATATGTGTTATATATATACATATATATGAGGCCTGTCCAGAAATCATCCAGCCATGGTTAACATAATGAAGACAGTTTGTAACCAGGCAGCCAAGGAAGCCAAGGAGAGTGGACCGGAATGCACATGCATGAATAATGATGACTTCTCTGTACCAGTCAGTGGGGGAAGTAGACAAAATTGAGTAAGCGTATGTGTTATGCGGCCATCACATTCAAAATGACTCAGCGATTAGAGCAATAAATCTGCATCAAATTTTGTGTAAAGAGCATTCCTCCATGGAAACTATTCAGATGATTCAGAAGGCCACAGCTATGGGCAACTGGTGATTGGCAGCTTCATCACGATAATGTGCCTACTCATGCATCACGTCTTCTGCAGTTTTTTAGTGAAACATCAAATCACCCAGGTGACGCAGTTCTGCTACAGCCCAGATTTGGTGCCCTGTGACTTCTGGCTTTTCCCAAAACTAAAATCAGGTTTAAAATGGAAGAGATTTCAGACAAACAGTGAGATTTAGGAAAATACAAGGCAGCTGATGGAGATTGAGAGAACTGTGTAAGGTCCCAAGGTACCTACTTTGAATGGGACTGAGGTGTCATTGTCCTATGTACAATGTTTCTTGTATCTTCTTCAATAGAAGTCTCTATTTTTCATAGTATATAGCTGGATACTTCATGGACACACTCACAAAGATAGACATAATACGTTGTAATGGTAACTTTTGACATTGTTTTTCATGAATAAGCTACTCAAAGAGTTAAGCTACAATATATGAAATCATGTTAATGAGTTTATTTTACTATAGATTCACAGGAAAAGTTTCTTTTTATTAGGAGTACCCCACAAGGGAAAATTTTTTAATTGAAATGTGGTTTGTTATAAGGAAGTATTCATGCAACTTTTCAATAGAAATGACAAACCAATGAACAAACATTTATAAATGAAACAAAATTTCACAAAAGAAATGTGTGAGATGCATGCTGATAATTTATGTTTTACTATATAATATTTGGTTCAAAAATATAGTAAATTTATTCCTTTTTCACTGTTGGGTCATGACCTACAGTAAATATGCTTCAATTTATTTATTTTTTAAAATTAAATTTATTGGGGTTACATTGGTTAATAAGATTATACAATTTTAAGTGTACAATTCTATGATAAATCATTTTTATATTGCATTGTGTGCCCACCACTCAAAGTCAAATTTATTTATATATATTTCATATGTGTACTACAGCCAAAGTTCTCCTGTGCCAGGCTTTTAGTATGACATGATTTTTTTAACTATATATGAAATGTTATTTCAAATAACATTGATAAGCTACAAACTACTACCACCTTTCCTATGTGTTTTAACAGCTACAGAAGTTATAACACATTGTCTCAGAGTTGGCTGCTGTTTCTTACTACTTGAAAAAAATTACACTCATTAGTGCCTTCCTAGTGGCATCTGAGGTTGTTAAAACTTTTCTCACCTCATGGTTAATGGGAATTAGAATTAAAGATTTTATTGCATCTCAGAACTTGACCTCATCCGAAAAATAACAAAATTTTAAGGCCTGGAGGAAATGATCTCTTACTTTCCAGAGTTCCCTTGCAAACATATTCGATGATATTATTAGCATGGTTTTGTCTTCTAAATGTTTCAAAGCATCTTACAGACTTTGGCATATTTACACTTGATGGAATGGAGAGGGGTCAAGCCCTCTTCATTTCTGCATCTTCATGCAGACACAATGAGGCCACTGCCTTTCTAAATTTTTGGAACATGTAATTTAGTAATGAAAATGTGGAATCAGTGGGACCTGTGAAAAAATCTTATACTTTTTCAGAACAACGCCATTCCCCCCTTCAAAATTTGCATGAACAGTTGTTATAGTAGTAAAGTGAAAAAATTATACAAAAGCGATTAAAGTCATTAACATTGTCTAAGTGTTTTGGAGTCAAAGGTATTCCAACATTTAAAACTCTTTGCCTGGTCTGGTGTGCCACCGTCATTTAGAGTTAGCCTTGCTGGTAATTTATTTTACAAAGATATTAGTGAAGGATCAAGTGCAAAAATGTGCACTCTGAAAAGAGAAACTGATCTATAAATGAATATTGGAAGGGTATTAAATTGGAAAGGGGAATTCTAGCACTCCAACTAGTTTAGGACATTTCAGAGGTGTGGCTGGTTATATTTTAATTGATAACTAAAGGCTTTTTAAATATGCTCTTTTTTGTTTGTATGTTTGTTTGTTTTTTGTGCTGCATGGTAAGCAAATCATCTCCCAGTCTTAGTCAGATGCCTTGCATTGATTTTGTTGGGGAAAAAATGAACATTTGTTAATTTCCACAGAGATTTGGAACAGAATAAATGGAAGAAAATATTATGAGAGGTAAAAAAGTTAGTGAGATCTAGACACTCAGAGACAAAGTAGCCATTAAAATGTAATACTGAAATAATATGTAGGATTTTAAGTGGAATGTGAATAAGCAGCTCAACCCAATCTGTATTTCAGTTAAAAGGGTCAGGAAAACACTGTTTTATATCTGGATTACTGTATATGAATTTCACTAATGACTTATCCATCAAGACCCATGTATATTGCTTGCCAAAATAGCACATCCCAAATGAGAAAACGAGTATCATCAGAATCCCATAATCACTTTTCAGAAGTAGAATACTACTTCTGCCCTAGCCAGCAAAAGACATCTTGAATCAAAAACAGTTCTTATTCCTTTCCTGCTAAGTGTCAGGATGGTTATGGCACAATTTCATTCTATTTTGCTCCCAGTACTTCCAGGAAGCATTGTCTCTATAACCTAGAGCCATTGTAATGGGCACTGGACTTAAGATGGCAGCTAAGGTAAGAAGAAATCCTAAAAATATCAAGGATGAAAAAAAATTCCTGAAAACACCCTTAAAACTCCTAGAGTCTTCAGACATTATTTTGATTTCAAAGAAGCCAGGACCTCCACTGAAAATCACTAGTTAGATTTGCTGAGTTCTGGGAGCCACATCGTAGCATAAAATTCAGAGAATCTATTTCAAAAATCACATGGTAATCACTATGGTTGGGGGAGATAGTAATTTTACAACCTCTCATCCCTAAATTTTTGTCATAAAATTAGAGTTGTCTTTTGGGGTAAAAATCTATATTCAGAAGTCTGTGAAAGGAATTTAATATCCAAAGCTCCGATCCCTCTCAGATGTTCAAGCATGTAGGTTTTGTGGAAAAAGATCAGTTTTTCTTTTCTTTTTTATTGTATTTTTTGCCATTACCATTTAGTCCCCTTATATCTGCCCCTGCAATCACCACACCGTTGTCCATGTCTGTGAGTCCTTTTTCATTTTTGCGCAATCCTCTACCTCCCCCCAACCTTAGCTGTCATCCTGCTCTGTATCTATGAATCTGTCTCTATTTTGCTTGTTAGTTCAGTTGTCCTTTTTCCCCTGTTACTATGAAACAAACATGACATTCTGTTATAGTTACTCTTTCTTTGTTGGTGTGTTTTAAGTAGAAGCAGAACATCAGAACATCAGAATCAGGGCTATTTTAAATTCAGTGGACTGGCCTGAAATATATGTGCTTCCATTTTTTTTAGGTGCTCTGTGATCTGTTATTCTGGAATGCACCATCCTGCAGGTACACACACACACACACACACACACACACATATGTGTGCATTTATTCTTTTTGGACATAGCTGGGAGAGTTGGCTCTATATACCCTTTAATTTTTGTGATAATCACATTTACTGCAAAGGAGTAATGTTTTAAAAAAAACATTCTGTCATGTATTTCTACTGCAGGTACATGATTTAAGTGTATAGTTATTTTTCTGAAGCTATTTTTCCATTGTCAATAACGTCTTCCTAATAGTCAGTTGCCAAGAGACATTTTTAATTTACTTATGGAAAAAAGGGGACTGAGTATTACTTATTTTTCTTGAATATTTATATATTGACTTAAACCAAGACAATGAATTACAATGGAACTCAAGAAAATAGTATGGATTGCAAGTTCAACAGTATTAATTTTGCTTATCGGCCCTCTAAGCAGTTAGTTTGCTTATTGGCACTGTTGTGAAATAGTGTTTACTAGAGTGAGGGAAATTTATAAAACCATGTGCCTAAAGAGGAAAAGTGAGTAAATTATCTTAGTACATTATTTCAGATGTAGTAGATATTCGAGATATGTTAAGTATTATAATGTTTTATCATGTGTTACTATTTTTCTCCCTTTGCCCAATAGTACCTTATACATAATAGCTGTTCGATTTAGTGGTTGACTGATAAGCAAAAAACCTATAGTAATGCCTTTAACTTACCCAGTCTGCAAAGAAAAAGAAATACAATCATTGCATTTACATTTTGCTTATTTGTGTTTTAGAAGAGAGTTTGCTTGTACAGTATTCCCTGAGTCAATGTGTGAAATCACAAACCATAAATAATATTGAACCGTATAAATATATGCACGTATACATAAGGTCTGTGCTGAAAACATCCAACCATTCTTAACATAACAAGAATAGTTTGCATGACATCAATGTAACCTGGTAGTCAAAGACAGTGGACTGGAAGGTGCATGTATGAACAATGATGATTTCACTGTACAAGTCACTGGGGGTATGCGTACTGTTCACTCATCACATTCAAGATGACTAAACGAGTAGGGTAATGAATCTACATCAAATTTTGCATTAAGCTTGAGCATCCCTCCATGGAAACAATTCAGAAGATTAAGAAGGCTGCAACTATAGGCATCTGCTGATTGGCAGCTTCATCATGACAATACACCCACTCATTCATCACTTTTCCCGCAGAGTTTTTTGGCAAAACATCAAATCACTGAGGTGATTCAGCCCTGCTACAGCCCAGATTTGGCACCCTGCAACTTTTTTCTTTTCCCAAAACTAAAATCAGGTTTGAAAGGGTAAAGACTTCAGTACCATAGTTGAGATTCAGGAAAATACAACAGGGCACCTGATGGCTATTGAAAAAATTGTGTGAGGTCCCAAGGTGCCTACTTTGAAGAGGACTGAGGTGTCATTGTCCTGTGTATAATGTTTCTTATATCTGTATATTCTTTAATGTATGTTTTTATTTTCTATATTACATGGCTGGATAACTCTTGGACAAACTACACACACACACACACACACACACACACACACACATTTCAGGACCAGAGAAGCAGCAACATCAGACTGATCCATACCATGGCTAATATCAGGACCAATTGCATTGACTAATGACCCCCTACCCTGGCTCCAAGCAGTCAGTAGGATCCTGAGGGGCACACCTGGAATGCTGATGAATATTCTATTGATATTCTCCATTGAGATCTCCAGATAAAAGCACTTAACACAGAGTACATGCATATGCTTATAACAGTGGGGAATTAAAACCCACCCCACCCTTCTTTTGACATTTTTTTTCTATAAATGCTGACTCTGATTAACATGTAACTTGTAAATAAACAGCATATCTGTATAAGAATCCTAGGAACCTCAAAAGATATAGACTCTGACCTTCAGGCATCCCAGCTCTGAGAGATTTACTGACCTTCAACCCTGGAGCCAAGATGACATAAAACCAGGCTGATGCACACTGGACCATCACTTGCCTTATGGGAATGGACTATGCTTGTCTGCATGTAGAGAACTTTTCAACCCCTTTCCTTGACCTCTTTGCTCTGCCTCTTCTCTCCCTTCTTATAAAAACCTCTGCCTCCGCTAAGATATGAAGACAGGCTTTGAGACAAGAGTCCTCCATCTTCTCACACTACTAGTACTTGAATAAACTACTTCCTTTTGCACCAGCATCTGTCTTGAAGTGGCAGGCAGCTGGACTGGACTTCAGTTACATGCTCTCTCTCTTTTTCCAGAGCACAGCCATGTCTTTTCTCTCTCTTTTGTCTCTCAAGATGTCTCTCTCTCTCTCTCACCCCTCCCTCCCTCTCTCTCTCAAGTTCCAAGGGCACTTCTCCTTCTTTAGCCTCTGGAGATTGAATTACATAATTAGTAACAATGCATAGTCCCTGCCCTGGCTGGTGTAGCTCAGTGGATTGAGCACGGGCTGCAAACCAAAGTGTCGCAGGTTTGATTCTCAGTCAGGGTACATGCCTGGGTTGCAGGCCATGACCCCGAGCAACCGCACATTGATGCTTCTCTCCTTCTCTCTTTCTCCCTCCCTTTCCTCTCTAAGAATAAATAAATAAAATCTTAAATATATATATATATAAAGATTGTATAGTCCCTTAAAGACAGGTGTGCTTCTAAGGTGTCTGAAAAGAAAGGGTTACTCTGGCATTTTAAAAGTGTGTTAACTTAGATGTACAAAAATGAAAAACAGTGTATGCTTAAAACAAAGATAATCCTTTTATTAAGGAAGTTATATTCCTGGGGTATGACTACCAACAAGACCTGCCCAAGTAGAAATTTATGATTAGATTATCCTGTGAGGTTACTTTATGTAATCTTTTTCTTCCACAATCAACTCACAAAGAACACTTTCAGTATTAATATTGTCTTCTTATATAGTTTTTACAGAGAGAGAATTGATATATTCTCTCAAGGTATTCTCCCAATATATTTCTCAAGGTAAATTAATGAATTGGCATTCCTCTAGTAACTCAGTGTGTATGACTAATGCATGAACTGAAAAACTGAAGTACACATTATACTTATTTAAGAGGCAGAGGTCAAGCCTCTGCCTTGACCTCTGCCTCTGGCATACTCTAAAAAGCCACTTTTTAGAGTATGAAGTGGTCACTTTTGAGCATATAAATTAAGCTTAACCATGGCTATATAATGATTCTTTAGGTACCACTACTTGCTTTCATTTTTAGGCCTGTCCATATGAACCTAATGCAGCCACTGGGTGATGTAAAGTTCATCCCTAAACAGTTGATGCATAGAGGTACTGGCATCTTACAAACTTCAATTACTGCTTTGATGGCCATTTTTAGAAAGTCTAGGTCTTAGAGTAGGAAAATATTTTTATAAATTAATAATAAAATTATGTTTAATAGCAGTACTATTAAACTTGTAACTATTCATCAACAAGACCATTCAATTATATCTCTGATGAATAGTGATCAATAGAATTTCTCAGCAACTTCTTAGGGAGAGGAAAATTAAAGCACAATATTAAAAAGTCTTATCTTATATCTTATTGTGTCTTATCTGAGTTAGAATTCTAAGAGCAAAGACAAGACAGCCCCCTTCATCCTTTTAACTCAATATTTTGTTGCTGAGATAGTGGTTCTTGTGTCTTTCTTTTGAATCCAATTCATCATTAATTTCACATTTCTCTGGGGATGGAAA
This sequence comes from Phyllostomus discolor, assembly GCF_004126475.2. NCBI lineage: Eukaryota > Metazoa > Chordata > Mammalia > Chiroptera > Phyllostomidae > Phyllostomus > Phyllostomus discolor. The sequence goes on from NC_040907.2 coordinate 138,650,802, forward strand.
AATATGGTAAAGTATTTCCTTTCTGTATAATTTTCAACAAAAAGGCAATAAAACTCAGTGAAGCAGTAAAACTAAAAAGGCACTCTAAAAATTTCCATCGATGCACACTATATTAGAAGGATTGTGTCTTATGCAGCAGGAGTCAAACTTTACAATGATTCAGATATGAGAAAAAGTGACTTTTTCTATTTCCCATCTCCAAGCTTATCTATCTCTAGTGCCCCTAGATCTAAACAGTGTGAAAACGAACAAAAAATTAAAGAGTAAACTGAACCATTGAAGTTATCTCAGTCTTTTCTATTTGAGACGGTCCTTTAAAGGTAAATTCAATCATATATAGATGTATTATCAGTGTTTCAGGTTTTCTCCATTCAGTCTTCTCCACCGTACTGCCCCTACCACATGCATGTGTGAAACATAAAGGAACACTGTGTCTGCAGTTTCTCAGCAGTGACATAGAGGTTTACCACAAGAGCAATAAAAATGGAGGGCTTTGTATATTATCCCAAGGGAAATTAATTTATTTGGAATAAAAAGATGGAAGTTCAAACTTAAGACCATGAGCAAAACAATGGAGGTTTTTGTGGAAAGTGATTGAAAGGGGCTAGTAGCTCCATGAGAGCAGCAGGTTAATCCAAAGACCCCTAGACGTTTATCAAAGAGAAACAGTAAAAACAAAGCAAAACAAACAAAAAAAGTGCTAAAAACAGCCTTCCTAGTATCAGAAGACTGAGACTGGCCTTTAAGACTGCCCCTGAAATTGGCTTAAATGTAATTGGATCCAACTGTGAAGGTATATAAACTTTAAAGTATAGTTTTAAAAAATAATGAAATAGAAATTAGTAGAGGCTAAAAACTTGACATATACAAATAGTGGCAGGCATCTTAATAGAGAAGTCAGGGAAAGAGATAATCAAAGAGTGTCTGACTGAAACAGTGTGTGCATTCCCATGGCTGAATCATTTGTGAATTAATATCCAGGCTTGTGTACTATAACAATTTACTCAGTTCAAGTTAGTAAAGAAATAAACATGCCAGTTGCAAAAATAAACCCTACTAAGTACCAGGGGAATCAATAATCATATTGGTTATACTATATGTTTTAAAGTCTCTAGTTTTTAACAAAAATCATATATGATATGAATAGAAATAATAAAGTTTGACCAAACACCAGTTAAAATTTTTAAAAAGCAGGTACAGAAACTTCTCTGAGAAGGCCCAAATATTTTATTTAGCTGATAAAATAGTCAAAGCATCTCCATGCTCAAAGGATTAAAAATACAGGGAAACAATAGAAAAGATAAAAAAAAAAACTAAGATCTGTTTTTTAGAAAGGTATACAAAATTGATAAACCTTTAGCTAGACTTACAAAGAAAAACAAGAGAAGACAAAAACATAAAGTTAGAAATAAAAAAGTAACATAACTACAGAAATACAAAGGATCATAAAAACATGGCTATGAACAATTATATGTGAACACATTGGACAATCTAGAAGAAATAAATCAATTTCTAGACACCTACAACCTATCAAGGCTGAGTTATGAAGAAATAGAAAATCTCCAAAGTCCAAGTGGTTTCACTGACTAATTCTATTAAACATTTAAAAATAATTAATAGTGACTATCTTATACTCTTCCAAAAAATTGAAGAGGAAATACCAAAACTATCTTAGGAAAACCAGCATTATGATACCAAAGCATAATAAACCTACTACTATAAAAGAAAAATATAGATCACTCTCCCTAATAAATATAGATGCAAAAATTATCAACAAAATACTACCAAACCAAATCCAATCACACATTCAAAGGATCCTACACCATGATCAGATAGGATTTATGTCTGGGAAGTAAGGATGGTTCACTATACACAAATCAATAGATACAATAACATTTATTAATAGAATAAATATAAAAATCATATCATCATCTTAATAAATACATAAAAAGCATTTGACAAAATTCAACATCCTTTCATGATTAATATCTAACAAATTGTGTATAAAGTACCATATCTCAACATAATAAAGGTCATATATGACCAGCCCACATCTAACACCATACTCAATAGTGAAAATTTTTAACTTTGTCCTCTAGGATCAGGAACAAGTGTGTTCACTCTTGCCACTCTTGCCACTCTTATTTAGCATAGTACTAAAGTCTTACCTGAAGCAATACAATGATAAAAATTTTAATAAGCCATTAATTTTGGAAAGGAAAGCTGTCTCTGTTTGCAGATGTAAAGATTTCATATACAGAAAAATATCTGAAAAAGAAAAAAAGGAAACAATTCCACTCATAGTTAATATAAAAACATACTTAAGAAAGAATTTAACCAAGATGGTAAACAATCTGTACATTGAAAACTATAAGACACTGATGCAAGAAGATGAAGAAGGCACAAATACATGGGAAAGTATCCTGTGTTCATGTTCAGAAAAATCAATATTGTTAAAATATCCATACCATCCAATGCTATATATAAATTGAACAGAATTCCTATCAAAATTTCAATGATATTTTTCACAGAAATAGAAAAAAGTCTAAAATTCATATGAAACCACAAAAGGCCCCAAATAGGCAAAGCAATCTTGAAAAAGAACAAACGTGGAGGCATTAATTTCTGATTTCAACTATATTACAAAACTACAAAAATAAAAAAAAGCATGGTATTGATATAAAAAAGCCACCTAGATATATGGATCAAAATAGAAAGTCTTGAAATAAACCTATGCATATATGGTTAATTATTCTTTGACAAGGGAGCCAATAATACTCAATGGGGAAATGATATTCTGGTTTTAAAAAATGGTGTTGGAAAAATTGTATGTACACCTGCAAAAAATGAAATTGGATACCTATTATACACCATATACCAACATTATTGCAAGTTTGATTAAAGGCTTAAATGTAAGATACAAAACTGTAAAGCTCCTAGGAGAAAACATAGAGAAAAAGCTTCTTAACTTTGTATTTATAAAAAAAATTAACCAAGAGCACAGGGGACAATAGCAAAAATAAGTGGGACTATATCAAATAAATACAGTGTCTATATAGCAAAAGAAGTTTCTAATCAGCAAAGGAAAAAAGTGACCTACGGAATGGAAGAAAATATTTGCAAACCACTTATCTGATAAAGGGTTAATATCCAAGATATATAAGGGACTCATAGAAGCAATAGCAAAATACTACTACTACTACTAATAATAATAATAATAATTCTGATACCAGTAGCCTGACAGCAGATACCCCACCCTCAGGCAAGAAGGCAATAGGAGGTAGCATTACACTAAGTATGCACAAAGGCTAGTGAGACAATTGGATATGGGGAAAAAGCACTCCTACTCCTTCTGGCACCTGATTAAGGGTAGAATCAGGGGAAGTCAGGTGTATGCACCATAGAGGTCTAGCCTGGGGTAAAGAAGGAATTGGTTGGGGGACAGACCTTCCCAGAGTACATAGAAGTTTGGCCTGAGAAAGCCATCACACATGGGAAACTAATATAAGCCTAGGAGAAAGATGGGACCAGCACTTATCCACCTCACAAATTACTGGCTGGTGCATTTGCAAGACCTTCTAGCTGTCAAAGGTCAATGGTGGCTCCCACCCCACATGGGGGCTCCAGCAGGAAGCCTGAAGCTGACAGTGTTGGGACAGAAAAGTTGAGCTGTCTGGATGACCACACAGCAGATTCCTGTGGTTCCCAAGGGACAGTATTTGAATTGCAGAAGGAGCTCTGGATACTGCCTCTGGCTTTAGTAGGGCTGAGCTTTCCATTGGATTTCCCAGAGGGGATAGTCTTTGAGACAAGAGTCTGCCATTCTTCCACATTGTGAAGCATTAAAATAAAGGCTTCTTTCCTTTCTCACTAACCCCTGCCTCTGGAATTTGCCTGTTGGTACTGGCAGACAACCAAACCCCCACTTTTGGTTCAGTAACAATTCAGTTGAATGGGAGACAGACTGTGAATACCAGGTGCAGTAGGTTTTTTCCAACCTCTCCTTTTACCAGTAGTCCACAGGTTATGGCTAGGAGTCTGTCTTTCACCTTCCTAACAGCACCCCAGGAGGCTGACCAGCATCTCCCCACTGCCTCTGGCCACCCCAGATATCCCAACCCCAACAGGCCACCACTTCGCCAGGACTAGGGCCTCCCCCAGCAACACATGCCATACTGGAAACCTCCAGTCCCATTTTGTGAACTCAAGTGACAAAACTACTCCACCTAATAAGTGAATTTGGCAAAACAGTGGAACACAAAGTCAATATTCATAAATCAAACGCATTTTTATACATAAACAATGAATTTCAGAAACAGAAATCAGGAAAAAAAATCACATTTGATACAGCAACAAGAAAAATAAAGTACCTAGGAATAATTTTAACCAAAGAGGTAAAAAACCTGTACTCAGAAAACTACACAAAACTGAAAAAAGAAATTAAGGAAGACAAAGAAAAGGAAGCATGTACCGTGTTCATGGATTGGAAGAATTAACATCACCAAGATGTCCATACTACCCAAAGCAATTTATAGACTCAATGCAATCCTTATTAAAAAAACAATAGCATATTTCACAGATATAGAACAAACATTTCAAAAATTTATATGGAACCATAAAAGACTCCGAATAGCCTCAGCAATTTTGAGAAAGAAGAACAAACTAGGAGGGATCACAATACCTGATATCAAACTATATTGCAAGTCCACAGTAATCGGAACAGCCTGGCACTAGCATAAGAACAGACACATAAACCAATGGGACAGAATAGAGAACCCAGAAATAAACCCAAGTTTCTATGGTCAATTAATATTTTACAAATGGGGCAGTAGCATAAAATGGAGCAATAATAGCATCTTCATCAAATTGTGTTGGGACATCTGGACAGCTACATGCAAAAAAAAAAAAATGAAACTTGACCACAAACTTAAACAATACAGAAAAATAAACTCAAGATGGATAAAAGATTTAAATATAAGTAGCAACACCATAAAAGTCCTAGAGGAGAACATAGGCAGGGAAATATCAGATATTCTACATAGCAGTATCTTCACTGATATGTCCCCAAGCAGAGGACATAAAGGAAAGAATAAATAAATGGGACTTCATCAGAATAAAAAGCTTCTGCACAACTAAAGAAAATATCAGCAAAATGAAAGTGACCAACTGTATGGGAAAATATATTTACCAATGATACTTCAGACAAAGGTTTAACACCCAAAATGTATGAAGAACTCACAAGATGTCACATTAGGAAGACAAACAATCCAATTAAAAAATGGGCAAAGGACATGAACAGACACTTCTTCAAGGAGGACATGCAGAGGAGCCAGAGATATATGAAAAGATGCTCAGCATCACTTGCCATGAGAAAGATGCAAATTAAAACCACAATGAGATACCACTTTAAGCTGGTCAGAATGGCCATCTTAACCAAATCAACAAACAAGTGCTGGCAAGATTGTGGAGGAATGGGAACCCTAGTGCATTGTTGGTGGGAATGCAGACTGGTGCAGCCACTGTGGAAAACAGTATGGAATTTTCTCAGAAAACTAAAAATGGAACTGCCTTTTGACCTGGCAATTCCACTGCTGGAACCATACCCTAAGAATCCTGAAACACCAGTTCAAAAGAACTTATGCACCCCAATGTTCATAGCAGCACATTTTACAATAGAGTAGTGGTGGAAACAACCTAGGTGCCCTTCAGTAAATGAGTGCATCAAAAAATGGTGGTACATTTACATGATGGAATACTATGCAGCAGGAAGAAAGAAGGAGCTCCTATCCTTTGTGACACCTTGGATGGATCTGGAGAGCATTATGCCAAGTGAAATAAGCCAGGTGGTGAAAAACAAATAACATATGATCTCACCTACAAGTGGTACCTAGTAAATAAAACAAACAAAGAAGCAAAATATAAGCAGAAATGTTGAATTAAAGAATAAACTGACAGTAACCAGAAGGGAGGTGGGAGGAGGTAATGGAGGTAAAGGGGAAGGGTTATCAAGGAACATGTGTACAGGGCACATGGACAAAACCAGAGGGGTAAGATCAAGGGTGGGACACGGGGATGTCTGTGGTGAGGGAGGGTGGTGGTGCAAAATGGAGACAACTGAACTTGAACAACAATTAAAAAAAAGGAAAAAAAGAGAAAAAAAATGGGTAAAACACCCATAAATAGACATTGTCCCAAAGAGGACATTCTAGTGGCCAATAGGTATATGAAAAGCTTTTCAACATCATTAATCATCAGAAAAATGCAAATAAAAACAATGAGACATTACCTCACACCAGCTAGAGTAACTATTATCAAAAAGAAAGAAAAACCTGCCCTGGCTGGCGTAGCTCAGTGGATTGAGCACGGGCTGCGAACCAAAGTGCCGCGGGTTCAATTCCCAGTCAGGGTACATGCCTGGGTTGCAGGCCATGACCCCAAGCAACCGCACATTGATGTTTCTCTCTCTCTCTCTCTCTCTTTCTCCCTCCCTTCTCTCTCTAAAAATAAATAAATAAAATCTTAAAAAAAAAGAAAGAAAAACAAATGTTGTCCAGGAGTTCAAGAAAAGGAAACCCTTCCTCACTGTTGAGTAGGAATGTACAACCACTAAGGAAAACAGTATGCATGTTACTCAAAAAAAAAAAAAGAAGTACCACGTGATCCAACAATCAAAAACATGAACAGAATAAAAATAAGTAAACTTTATTAAAATTAATATTACTGTGTGTTATATGACATTATCAAGAAATACAGCAGATTTGAGCAAACATTTGGAAATTATATATATGATAAAGGGCTTGTATACTGAATATATTGTTAAAAATTCTTAAAATTCAATATATAAAGAACAATAACTCCATTAAAATGTGCAAAGGAGACATAGACATTTCTCCAAAAAAGAATAAAGAAAATGGTGAAGAATAACTAAAATGCTAATAAACACATTAAAATATGCACATAATTTACCATTAGGGTAGGCATATTAAAACCACAATAAGATGCAACTTCACATATACTGGGAAAACTATAATCAAAAAGACAGATTGAAACAATATTTGTGAAGATATGAAGAAATTAAACCCCCCATACATGTCTATAAAATAGTAAGACACTTTAGAAAACATTTTGGCAATTTCTCAATATTTTAAACTAAGACTTACCATATGACCTATCAATTCCACTCAGGTGTACACCAAAGAGGAAGAAAATCATGTGCCTGTACAAAAATGTGTACACATTCTATTATTCATTGTAACCCAAAATGTAAACAATCAAATGTGCATTCACTGATAAATGGATAAATATATTCTGGAACATCAACATAAGAGAATATAATATTGTAATAAAAGGAATAGCCACGTGTGCTACAAAATAAATAAATCTTGAAAACATTATGCTAAGTGAAAGAAGCTAATCATAAAAGAACACATATTGTATGAATCCATTTATGTATCTATAAATCTATAGAGAAAGAAAGTAGATTTGTGTTTGCCTGGAACTGGAGAAGTTGAGGGGGAATAATGAGTGGCTGCTAATGGATACAGAATTTATTTTTGGAATGGCTAAAATATTATAAAATGGATTGTGGTGATAGATGCAAATCTCTGTGAATATACTAAAAATATTAAATTATGCATTGTAAATTGGTAAACCATATAGTATGTGAGTTTTATTTCAATAAGCTGTTAAAATTGGGAACATAACAGGTAATTGTATTCTTTTGGTGGGATGTTTCATAGCTATAAAATTGAATAATAATTTAACTTAACTTCAATTCTCATTAAATTAAATAATGTGAGCAAAAATGCAAGGGTGCGAATGAACAGAGAATAGCAAATACTATGTAATCCCAAAGAAGGAATATGGGAGACATGATGAAAATAGTGAAATATAAGTTCAGAATGTTAATATGTGAGTAGAATTTGGGTTGTTAAACTGTCAAGAGTAAAAGAGTTTATGTTCTATGTTTTGTGTAATTCAGAGCAAGCCAAACATTTATGAGGTGAGAAAATCAGGTGGACACTGTAGTGATTTTTAGGATTCAACTCTAATTTAATAATGTTAATGTATTGGAAGGGTGTATTTTAAATGACCAAAATTTCTTATGCAATATGGCCTTAATGTCTGGAAACATAGGTAAATATAACTATTGAATGGTTCACAATAGATTTGGATTGATGTTTTGTCTCATGTCTCCAATGCATTGTTAGAAGTTCTATCGAACTTAGTGTATTAATGCAGAATTTTCATCTATCTCTGCATAAGCATCTGTGATCTGTTGTAAAGATTAGTTGTGTCTCTGATTTTTACTGAAAATGTGGTGCTTTTAGCATATCCCAGAGGAAGTATGAGAATTCAAACATGATATTTTATATATTTCTAGACCTTACAGCCACTCTGTTGATAATATATTACTATTAATATAATCCCTTCATATACCCATACCACTGTTTTATGATCCTCTCTCATACTATGTAAATAATTTTTAAAATTATTTAAAATTTGGAGATAAGTTCAAGTTAATAGGAAAATTAAGTCTGTGTCCTTATAACAGATATACAAGGAAACCATAAGGAACAAATAGATAGTATCTCGCAAGTTAAATACTATCAATATCAAATCACATGTTTATTTACTAATGGCAAATTGATTACCTAAAATTCTGATCTGCAGTTTATGTAAAAAATATTATTTAGGAGTTATATCAGCAAAAATATTGCTATGTGTGTTTGTGGAAAGGTGTATTTTCAGGGATATCTGAAATTTTCCTGCCTCAATTTTCCTCTAGGACTTTTATCATGTCATGACTTATATCTAAGCTCTTTATCCATTTCGAGTTCATTCTGGTGTAGGGTGTAAGTTGGTGGCCTAGTTTCATTTTTTTGTACGTTAACAGTCCAGTTCTCCCAGCCCCATTTATTGAAGAGACTACCTTTACTTCATTGGATCTTCATGCTCCCTTTGTCAAATATTAATTGACCATAGAGACTTGGTTTTTTTTCTGAGTTCTCTGTTCTGTTTCACTGATCTAGGTGTCTGTATTTATGCCAGTACCAGACTGTTTTGATATGGGTATTGTGATCTCTCCTACTTTGTCTTCTTTCTCAAGGTTGATGAGGCTGCATGGGGTCTTTTGTTGTTCTGTATAAAGTTTTTAAAATATTTATTCTAGATCAGCAAAACATGCCATTGATATTTTAATAAGAATTCTACTGACACCCTGGCTGGCGTAGCTCAGTGGATTGAGCGTGGGCTGGGAACCAAAGTGTCCCAGGTTCGATTCCCAGCCAGGGTACATTCCTGGGTTGCAGGCCGTAACCCCCAGCAACCGCACATTGATGTCTCTCTCTCTCTCTCCCTCCCTCCCTTCCCTCTCTAAAAATAAATAAAATCTTCAAAAAAAAAACAACTTTGCAATTACTAAAAAAAAAAGAATTCTACTGAATCTATAGATTGCTTTGGGTAGTATGGATATCATAATGATGTTAATTCTTCCAATCCATGAACATGGTATATGTTTCCATTTATTTGTATCTTCTTTAATTTCTTTCTTCAGTGTGATGCAGTTTTCTGAGTATAGGTCTTTTTTTAAAGATTTTATGTATTTATTTTTAGAGAGGGAAGGGAGGGCGAAAGAGAGAGAGAGAGAAACATCAGTGTGTGGTTGCTGGGAGCTGTGGCCTGCAACCCAGGGATGTGCCCTGACTTGAGTATAGGTCTTTTACCTCTTTGGTTAAATTTATTCCTAGGTATAGGAATAAACTTTATTTTTTGTTGCTATATTAAATGGGATTTTTTCCTAGTTTCTGTTTCTTATATTTCATTGTTGATATACAAAAATACCATAGATTTCTGATATTGGCTTTGTATCTCACTATTTTGCCAAATTCACTTATTAGGTAGAGTAGTTTTTTGGTGGAGGCTATAGGGTTTTCTATGTACACTATCATGTCATCTGCAAATAAGGGCAGTTTTACTTCCTCCTTTCCAATTTAGATGCCTTTTATTTCTTTTTCTTGTCTGATCATTGTGGCAAGAACTTCCAGTACTATGTTGAATAGGAGTGGTGAAAATGGACACCCTTGTCTTGTTCTTGATCTTAAGGGCAAAGCTTTTTGATTTTTCTGTTGAATATAATGTTGGCTATAGGTTTTTCTTAAATGGTTTTTATTATGGTAATGTGTGTTCCCTCTATTCCTACATTGTTGAGTGTTTTTATCATAAATTGGTGCTGGATTTTCTCAAATACTTTTTCAGCATCTATTGATATGATCATGTGATTTTTATCCTTCATTTTGTTTATGTGATGTATTATGTTTATTGATTTGTGAATATTGTGCCATTCTTGCATCACTGGGATGAATCCCATTTGACCATGGTGTATGATCTTTTTAATGCATTTCTGAATCTGGATTGCCAGTATTTTGTTGAGTATTTCAGCATCTATCTTCATCTGGTATACTGCCCTGTAGTTTTCTTTCTTTGTTGTGTCTTAACCTGGTTTTAGAATGAAAATGGTTTTGGCCATGTAAAAAGAGTTTGGAAATCTTCCCTCTTCTTCAATTTTTTGAAATAGTTTGAGAAGGATAGCGGTTAGTTCTTACTTAAACGTTTGTTAAAATTCACCTCTGAAATCATCTGGTCCAGGGCTGGGAGTTTTTGGATTACTGCTTCAATTTCGCCAGTTGTTATCAGTCTATTCAGGCTTTCTGCTTCTTGATTTAGTTTTGGCAGATTGTATGTTTCTTGAATTTTTCCATTTTTCCCAGTTTTCAAATTTCTTAGCACATAGTTGTTCCTAGTAATTTCTTACAATCCTTTGTATTTCTGTGGCATCAGCTGTAACTTTTACTCTTTCATATCTGATTTTATTTATTTGGGTTCTCCCTATTTTTTTTCTTGATGAGCCTGCTTAAAGGTTTGTATATTTGTTTATCTTTCAAAGAACCAGCTCCTGGATTTATTGATCCTTTGAATTGTTCTTTTAGTCTCCATGCCATTTAATCTGCTCTGATTTTGATTATTTCCTTTCTTTTACTGCTCTGGGCATTATTTGTTGTCAATTTTAAATATTTGCCACTACAATCATATTTAGCTTGTCTACCAACATCTTACTTCTGTGCTCATGATACATTGGAATAAGAATGCAAATAAATGGGCCTTTTAATTTATATTCATAGTGAGTAACATCAACCTAATCTTGGTAATTCCTACACACAGGAACAAGTGCTAAAGCAACAGTCTATAGTTAAGGATTTAATTTTATTTTACACAGATTTCAGAGTTATTACAGAGTCAATTTAAAAATAAAAGGCTACAATGTAATTCAAGTTGTTCACTGATGGAGCTTGCACATAGAATTTATAATTAAAATATCACATTAATAGTGCTCACCTATGATACATGACTTTAAAAGATATTGGCTTCTTAAGGGACTTTATCAAGATTTCCTTAGAGGAAGAGGGTACTAATTAAAGGAAGCAAGTACATAATCTTAAACTGGCAATTGACTTGATTAGGATTTCCTATATCAGAACAATTTTCAAAGATAAAAGAGTGGGATACCTTCTCTTTTACTTTTCTGTTTCTGTGTGTATGTGTCAGGTATTGAAAAGTGAACTTGAATCATAATAATGTACCCCTGAAAAATAGTAAAGGGTTTTTTTTGTTTGTTTCATACCTGCTGCTTTTAGCAATTGGTGGGAAAAAGAAAAGGAGAGAGGTCAGGACCAGGAAGCAACATAAAACACCTCTTTATGTAAAAAGTGTCACCAAACTCATCAAACACTTCAATTCAAAACTACTTGAAAATATCCAGGTTTTTGTCAGTAATTAATTATATAGAGTTTAAGTCGAATGTGAAGTCAGAGTGGTCTTAAAGATAGTGCTGTATTCCCTGTCCCAAAACTTGGAATGTGATCCCTGATTTGTTTTTCGCTGTATGATTCTGGACAAAACCCTAAGCATCTTTCGATTCGGGGAAAACAAGTGAGACAAGATAAATTAAAAGCTTTCCAAAACTGCTAAGCACATTACATGATTATGGGTAATTACATTACTTGCGAAAGTGCAAAAAGCTGTATAATCACAAAAACAGGGACTATCCTGTTAGTTGCATCTTTATTTCTCTCTCTAAATATTGGTGTCTCTCACAATAGATGATGAATAACAGTGATTCCCACCCTCTTATAGATTGTGGTCACATAGAAATGATCCTATTTGTAAGGCATATTGAAGGAAATGGGCAAGGTTGCTTCTACTTAAGTTGACTCTCTGCTCTGGGGAACTCAGTATCAATAATTTAGCACTACCAGAATCCATTTTTGGTCCATTAGTGGGAGGCAGAAAATTCTCCCTGTGTGGAAGAATATCCTGGGGATTCTGATTTCAAAGGTTTGGTATAGAGCCCAGAAATCTGCCCTTGTAAGTGTTACCCCTTGGAGTTTAACACCACACTTTAAAAGGCATATGTGCTGACTTAATTGTTGCTACTCAACTGAAGGACATGTAGTAAAGTTATTTTTTAGAATGCAATAGAGAAAGTATGTAGTTCCGGACTAATCATGGTTGAGAACAGTAATTTACCAATATCAAGGCAGAGTAGTGCAGCAAAATAAATATCCACTTTAAGGTAAAAAACAAAACAAAACAAAACAAAAACAACCTGGTTTACTTTTCAGTTGTGAAAATTATCATGCCCCTATTAAATTCAAATAACCTGTCTTTGCCTTTGTTTCCTTGGGGAAAATTCAAATCCTTCAAAGGGTCTTGGTGAAGATCAAAAATGAGAAAGTATTTGGCCAAACATATTATAAGCCATTCAATGTTTTATAGTGATCAGAAATTGTATTATTACAATTTATTATTTTTAATGATTTATTTATTTATTTTTAGAGAGCAGAGAAAGGGAAGAGAGGGGGAGAAGTATCAATGTGTGGTTGCCTCTCATGTACCCCCAGCCAGGGACCTGGCTTACAACCCTTGCAGCCCTGACTGTGAATCGAACCAGTGACCCTTTGGTTCACAGGCCAGCACTTAATGCACTGAACCACACCAGCCAGAGATGATGATGATGATGATGATGATGATGATGATGATTACATTTACTTTGAAATGTAGAGGTTAATTTCTTAGTTGAATTTTCATGATTATTTTTAAAGTAACTGCAAAGTCACACAATGATTCATTTGAAATAAATGACTTTTGTCTGCTCAAAAGAATATCCTCCCTTTTCTTTCAGAAAACATTTGCAGAATGACAAGCAAAAATCTAAAATAAAGATTGAAGTTTATAGGATAATATAGCTCATCACTGTAACTTCATAACACTGCAAGATGCTCATAAATGTAATTTTAAAATAATTTTATGTTTCTAAAATTAACATTACATCTATTTGAAAAGTGGGCCTATAGTTTGAAAATGAAATACTACCAGAAAATGGAGTGCAGTTTTAAAGGAAATTGAGTAACAATATAATCTATCAATCTTGCTAGTAGTGCTACTAATTCATAATTTGGGTAGTGACACATTACAACTTATTCATAAGGGACATCTGTCAAAACCTTCTATTACTCAGGGAATTCATATGTTATATAATTGATTACATCTGCCCTATTAAGTGTACATTATTAGAAAATTCATTCATTTTTACCAAACATTCAAGTATGTTTGTTTATTTTGCCTTTCATAAAAGAGGTGAATGTTTGTATGCATGAAAACAGAGTATCATGTTATTAGAAGCAAATGTTGAATATGGCTAATGCCAGAGTTAGTGCAATAACCACATCAATAATGAAATGTAATACTCTCCACCAAAAATAAGAATGCTGAAGTTCAAATATCGCATTTGTTTGATGAAAGCGTTGGTCCTAATACACACTTATTTGAAAAATTTAATATTCTATAATTCTTTAGAGCATCTACCCCCCACATCCCAGGAGAATAGCTCTTTCACTTTAAGATATATGGGGATATAAAACTGCAGATAAAAACTGCAATTTGGACTATATTTCTGTTTTATATAACTTCTCCTGGTTCCTCTTACCTAATATCCTCTGAAGGGATACAGTATATCTGATTTTCTATTTAATTTCAGATCATGAAAAACACCATTCTCCTCTCATAGATGGGTTAGGGACTTGAAGAGTTGAAGTAGATTTTGTAAAAGTATATGGTGGTACTTCATCAAAATAAAGGGTTTAGTAAGCTAGAAAAACTTGTGTTTATGGACTTTAGAATAAATAATGAACAAATGAGAAACTTAAATGTATGGAGGAAGAAAAAAGTTTTGAGCAATACTGGGAGAGTGGGGGAATTTTAAATATCAGTTTGCTCCAAAAAGCTGTAGACATATAATAACCTTATGGAAATGTATTACAAGGTCATTATTATTGATATCCTCTACCAACACATAGGAGTAAAAATTTATCACATCAAATAATAATCGGAACCACTTATATATCTTAGCTCACCAATTATTTTTAATGAAATAAATTCTCAGTTACATTCAAAGAGAACTGTTCCCATTTCCAAGACATCCTGTAAACCCTGATTTTAAGCCGTCCAAAAATTTGTGTAACAACCTTTAGTGTTAAGTTCTTTATTGCACCAGGTTCTGGTGCCCCTTGTGTTTTAGAAGCAAGCCGGCATGTATTGCTATCCAGTCACCGGGTATAATTCTGGCCTTCCTTGAAGCTATCTTACTTGACTGACTTTCTCTATGTGTGCTTGACCTCAGAGTGCAAAGTACAGGAGCAGTAGAGACAGTCTATGACTTATGATGATTCAGCTTTATGATGGTGCTAAAGCAATACACATTCACAGAAACCATCCTTTCAATTTTGAATTTTGATGTTATCCTGGGCTTGTGTATGCAGTTTGATATTCTTCTGTGATACTGGCAGTTGAAATGAGATGATTTTGCCCAAATGTAAACTAATGTTAGTGTTCTGAGTACATTTAAGGAAGGAGAGGCTAAGTTACTGGTAGGTTAGGTAGATTAAATGTATTTTCAACATACAGGGTTTTCAATTTATGATGGGTATATCAGGACATAACCCTGCTTTAAACTGAGGAGTTCCTTTAATTGTGGTACAATAAACAAGTGCATTCAGTTTCAGATTATGACGTGCTGCATTTGCATGTGGTTTGTTTTACTCTTCATTACGTTGTTGGTATGAGGAAGTAGTCTTTTAATAAAGCAAACTAGGAATAAAATGTCTTTGCCATTATGTTCTTAATGAAAATGTTTGCCTGCTTGTTCAGACTTCAGATATACTTTTTACGCAATTAATTCATAAAGCTTCAGGAATGTAGACTGTCCTCTATCTCATCTTCATCTCTTTCTGACAAGAAATTACTTGCTGAATCCTCTAAAGTGACATATTCTGTTTGTGCCAGACACAGAAAATGTTTCCTGCCATGCATATCCAACTTCACTTGAGAAGAATCTCAGGAATACCTTTCTCCCATTTCAGGAAATGACATAAATCAGGGGTTGTGGTACTCTCTATTCAACTCAAATGACCAATTTTAATCTTATTTATACTTTGCAAAAAAACAATTTGGTCCTTGTCAATGGACTTTAAAAATCAGTTTTGTATTTGGAGGAGATATAATACATAAATGCCATGAAAAGTATCTCAGATATTAAGATAGATAATAATGGCTTCTGCCCCTCAGACTGGAAGACAATGAGAAAATGTATGATTTATTCTTCCCATATATATATCAGTGCCACAGCTTCAAAAGACAGACACATTTATTTTCAACTTTCTTTTTTAATGTCACCCTATTAAACTTGTTATTCACCTAAGGGAAACAATAGGTTTGGTAGGTGTAGATGTTTACAGGGATGTCAGCTAGGGAATTATACTCTATTCATATTTGAGCTAGAACTCCACTTTTGCTGTGGTCACCTGCATATCAAAAATGTTTTAAAAGAGGAAGCTCATAGAAGCAAAACTATTTAGTGATTGTGTAAATGCATAATGTGTAAGAGAACAAATGTTTTACCTAAGTGAAAATGAGTAAAAATTTGGGAGTATTGAATGTATACAAATTCTAGCACCTTGAAGAATGATTTTGGAGTGTTTCAGGATGGTATAAAAATGTTGATAGTGCAGATAATTTCAGCTTAAAGAGGAAAGTTTTCTGCTGGTTTTTGAAGCAGCTTATTTTGAAATATACATGATTTTTAAAATTACTCAAATTACATGTTTTCTACATAAATTTTTCTCTCAGTGTTTACACTTTATATTGGCTCTGGAGTCCAACAAGATAAATTGCATTAGATCACTATTTCACACAGGCCAGTGTTTCTCAAAAGGAGACTCTCAGACCACTTGTGTAATAGCACCTACCAACATCCCAATGAAGATGCATTTTTCCACATTCTCTGCTTCGTGTGTAATGAATTCTTCTTGAAAGTGCAATCTATGAATTTGATTCTTAGTGCATGATGTTTCCACTTTCTTCATAAGGAAATCTTTAAAGATTCACATAGATCCATGTCTGTGGAAGTCCTAGAAGCCCTCTTCCACTCAAATACTTCTTTATTTTATAGAATTCTGAAACTTTGCTCTTACACATATTTACATCATTGATATCTGAGACAAAGTTTGGATAAATAACTTACAGCTTCACAAGGCAAACACTTCCATTGCAGAGCATGTCTGTTAATATTTTGCTTCCTTATAGTTAGCTTAAATTTACTGCATATTATCTATCTTTCTTCTAGAGTGACATAAGTCTTCATTATTGGCAATATTGTAGATATTTGGAAACATTGTTGTGAGTTTTAACATTATTCTCTTAAGCAACCTAAGTATTCCTAATACTTTAATTATCTGTTATATTAGCAAGTCAAAATGCCTAAATACTATCTATTCTTATATGTGACTAGTCTCAGAGATGAGAAACAGTGATTTGACAATACTTATACACCTAGTTAATATAAAAGTAGAGATTAGAAATAATTCCATATCATCCAAGAATAGTTTTAGCATCAAAAAAGTTATCTACATAGTCTTAATTTAATTTTTTGTAGTTACTTATGTTGTTGGATATTTCAAATATACCTTTGAAATGTGACCTATCACTCTAGAGCACATTCAAATTTTAACATATTTTTTATGTAAATCAAATCCTATACTCAGTATTTTGGAAGACTTCTTAGGTGGACTTTTCCAAAAATTATAAATTTTATACTATTAATTGTGATTAGTGGAAGAAAGATGATTAAAATGACTTAGAGCATTTTTATCATATGATATTAATATGGACTGTTTAATATACTTTATTTTCACTATCTAATTTAGGGATGCTTTGAACTTCATGGGGTTCCCACCTCCTTAATTTTGTCCATTAATCTCTGGTAGTTGAATATAAAACTACTACAAGTGATGAGAGTACACATCCTCTGTTTTCCATGACTTATAATTCTCCTACCCAAATTCTACCCCAGAGCAAAGTGATTATAAAGTTATCTTATTGAAACAATCAATTTAAGGATGATGAAATGCAGAGAATAATTATAAGAAGGATTCATTAGACAAATATAAGTCAGGGTCCATAATAAATCTCATCACTTGCACAACATTTAACTTTCTAGACTACTTATATAGATTTTTAATGATCATATCTTTTCTCCAAATGCTTAATTGGATAATAGTACTTTCTAGTGATGGTTACAATAAAGATCATTCAGAAGTAAAAAAAATCTTCCATAGATTAGGAAGATTGTCAAGATTGTCAAAGATAGTATGAGTCTGTCTTGTCAATGTCTCTACTAAACTAGCCTGGATTCTTTTTTTAGGAAAACTCTCTCTCTCTCTCCCTCTCTCTCTCTCTCTCCATCTCTCTCTCTCCATCTCTCTCTCTCCATCTCTCTCTCTCTCTCTCTCTCTCCATCGCTCTCTCTCCATCTCTCTCTCTCTCTCTCCATCTCTCTCTCTCTCTCTCCCCTCACCACTACCCACAAACACATGCCATAGTGCCAAAACAATATAAAATGCATTAAAATGAAACTCACAACGCATAGCAGAATTAAATTTCAAATGTTGCCTAATGTCAATTCAGAAACCAAGAGCTCAATTTATTCATATAATGGGGAATGAAATAGTGTGCAAATAGATAGACTAAGATGCTAAGTAGGATTAGATTTTTAACTTTACACACATAATTTACACCACTCTGACCTTTATATGTCAGAGAACTATCTAATTACTTTAACCTCCTCAAAGGTAACACTTTATTTTATGATAAGAATGGATAATTTTTTTCTGCATCTCTAAACTTACAGAACATGTGGGATGGCTTTTGTAATTATCAGTTTCCGTTTTATTGATAATATAGAAAATCCCGTTATAAAACTATATATAACTCAAATTTCAGAACTTAAAGACAGAACTATATTATTTATGTTTGTTTGTTTCAGGCTCCCATCTTGACATGACACGATTTTTGTTTTCTTGTTTTTGAAAACTTATTAGATTGTTTCTTGTTATCTTGTCCCTTTCTTTACCGAGATACAATTAACATATACCATTCTATAAGTTCAAGATGTACAGCATAACTAACTTTTCATATAATTGGTAAATACATAATTTAACTAATATAACACTTCTGTTATTATCTTTAAACATATTAGGATGAAACCCTTAAAATTTTGTATTAGACAATTGTAGTCACTATATTGTGACAGACAAAACAGAAAATCAACAGCTCTGGACAAAAATGAAAAGAAATTACTGTTATTGAAATTTAGGGTTGACGTATCATGTGCTCTATCTACATCCTACAGAAGCAATTTTCAACATTTTTTTTAATTTCAAGGCACATATAAACTAATTACTAAAATTCTGTGGCACACCCCAAAATATATTTTTGTCAACCTGACAAAAAAAATAGGCATAATTTTGATTTATCCACATTGGATGGCTATTGTTGTATTAGATATTATCATATGTTTATATGATAATCTAATGGAAAAGAGGTCAGTGCCCCTATCCTACATAAATAGAATCAATAATAATTTTTATTGTAAACATAGTTTGCTATAGTGGAAAACCAGTGGATGATTAGCAGAGTAAAATCTGGCAAAACTTGGCAAAAGGTTAAATTTCTTAATTAAAATTTTATCCTTGTTTTAAAATATTAGGATATTGAAGATATCAGTTACACAAAGCCAAAGGAGGATAGGATCCAGGGTGGGAAGTGAGGATGCCTGGGGTGAGGGGAGTGGTGGTGGGGAAATGGAGACAACTCTACTTGAACAGCCTTTAAAAAAATTTTAATAAAATTAAAAATAAACTAAAAAGTAAAAAAGAGAGAACTATTAGGATATTGAAGATATCAGGGTCAGAAAATTAGAAAATTTCGTTATCTCTCTCTAGGTACTCTGCAGTCTTTTTATATCCTTTACTATATCCTTTACTATATTTACTATATTTATACTATAATATAAATAATTATATTATTTATACTCATTATGTATATTTATCTTTTGTAGTTTATTGGTTTATGTATATTTTTTTTCTCAAGACACTTTCCCTAATCTTGTCTGAGACCTCACATAGTAAATATACTGAATAGTTCTTTGGGCTTTGGCTTCTGGGATATGTATGGTCATGCTTTATATTATTTTCCTCTTGTCCTTAACAGAGTGTTTATTTTTTATGACTTGAAAATTTATCATTTTCTTCCTGTTCTATCTCTGATTGCTTATGCTTATTTTTACTGCCTCACAATATTGTGAACAGGCTTATGTTTGTACTGTGACCTCCTTTTTGCCCCATAAGAAAATACATATAGTGAAATCCAGAATAATTGGGAAGTGGGATTGTAAGAAACAGTCAGAGGAGACAAGGGCTAAATATCTTTTACCAGACCAGTCAGGCAGATGTCTGATGATAAATATTCCTCCTACAGTAGGGGAACATCATGATCATTCTTGTGTTTTATTTTCTATACCCACATTTTCTGTGTCCTTGTTTCTGTTATTCATTTCTATTATTTTTATGTCCTTGCTAACTAAACTTAAGGTGATGCAGTGGAAAGAACACACAACAATTAGTGACAAGCTCTGCATTTTGCTACCGGCTCACCTAGTTATGAGAGTCACAGCAGGGGGCTTCGAAGAGATTGCACTCCAGTTCAACTCTTGGCTCTGCCATTGTCAAGCTATGCAATGCTGATTAAATCCAATAAACCCATCTCTTCCCGATTTTCCTTTACCTGAAACAAAGGAAAATAAGTTACTGCTACCTCATAGTCTTGTGGAGGTGGATTTTAAAGTGTATGCCTGAAAACTTCATTTTTTAAAAAATCTCTTCCGGCTCTCTTTCCACTGTTAGTAGTTTCTCTAAGGAGAGTACAGTAACAAAATCCTTTAATTCGTTTTTTTTAAAGATTTTATTTATTTATTTATTTTTTTAGAGAGGGAAGGGAGGGAGATAGAGAGAGAAACATCCATGTGTGGTTGCTGGGGGTCATGGCCTGCAACCCAGGCATGTGCCCAGACTGGGAATCGAATCTGTGACACTTTGGTTCGCAGCCCACACTCAATCCACTGAGCTACGCCAGCCAGGGCAGTTTTTGAATAAGTATATCCAGCCATGTCTCAACTTCTTTTTTATCCTGTACATATTTTATTATTATTGTCATTTTTGATTTTTTATTGTTGTTTAATTATAGTTGTCACCACTTTCCCCCCATTGCTCTCCCCTGCCCTACCCACCCCCACCTCCCACATCCAGACCTCCCTCACTGTTGTCCTTGTCCATGGGTCCTTTATACATGTTCCTTGACTTCACCATTCCCCTCCTTTCCCCCATTATACCTCTCCCCTTTCCTCTCTGGTCACTGCCAGTTTGTTCTTTATTTTCAGGTCTCTGGTTCTATTTTGCTCACTTGTTTGTTTTGTTGATTAGGTTCCACCTATAGGTGAAATCATATGGTATTTGTCTTTCACTGACAGACATATTTCACTTAGCATAATACTCTCTAGTTCCATCCACGTTGCCCTTAAGGATAGGAGCTCCTTCTTTCTTTCTGCTACATAGTACCCCATTGTGTAAATGTACCACAGTTTTTTGATCCATTCACCCATAGGCATTTAACGCTGTTTCCAGTACTTGACTATTGTAAATAACACTGCTATGAACATGGGGTGCATAGGTTCTTTTGAACTGGTGATTCAGGATTCTGAGAGTATAATCCCAGCAGTGGAATCACTGAGGAAAAAGGCAGTTCCGTTTCTACATTTTTAAGGAAACTCCATACTGTTTTCTACAATGGCTGCACCAGTCTGCATTCCCAGCAAAAGTGTACTACAGTTCCCTTTTATCCACAACCTCGCCAGCACTTGTTTGTTAGTGTATGATGGCCGTTCTGACCAGTGTGAAGTGGTATCTTATTATGGTTTTATTTTGCATCTCTCTGATGGCTAGTGATGCTGAGTGTCCTTTTATTTGTCTCTGAGCCCTCTGTATGTCCTCCTTGGACATACTTGTCTAATCCAGGTCCTCCTTGTCTATTCAGGTTCTTTGTCTACTTTTTAACCGCACTGTTTGTCTTCTTGGAGTGAAGTCCTGTGAGTTCTTTATATATTTTAGAGATCAAACCCTTGTCCAATGTATCATTGGCAAATATAATTTCCCATACAGTTGGTTCCCTTTTCATTTTGCTGATGTTTCCTTTAGCTGTGCAAAAAAAATTGTAATTTGATGTAGTCCTATTTGTTTATTCTTTCCTTTATGCCCCTTGATCTAGGGGACATATCAATGAAAATGTTGCTATGTGTAATATTTGAAATTATCCTGCCTATGTTCTCCTCTAGAACTTTTATGGTGTCATGACTTATATTTAAGTCTTTTGTTCATATTGACTTTGTGTGGTGTGTGTGGTGTAAGTTGGTGGTCTAATTTCATTTTTTACATGTAGCTATCCAGATCTCCCAACACCATTTGTTGAAGAGGCTATTTCTACTCTATTTTATGCTCCTGTCCCTTTTGTCAAATATTAATTGACCATAGAGGCATGGGTTTATTTGTGGGATCTCTATTGTTATGTGTATGATGGCTGATGTTCCATTGGTCTGTGTCTACTCTTATACCAGTACCAGACTGTTTTGACTACAGTGGCCCTGTAATATAGTTTGATATCACATATTGTGGTTCCTCCTATTTTGTTTTACTTTCCAAAATTGCTGAAGCTATTTGACATCATTTATAGTTCCATATAAGTGTTTGAAATATTTGTTCTATATCTGTGAAAGATGCCATTGATATTTTAATAGAGATTTCATTGAATCTATAAATTGCATTGGGTGGTATGGGCATTTTGATGATATTAATTCTTCCAGTCCATGAATATAACATATGCTTCCATTTGTTTGTGTCTTCCTCAATTTCTTTCTATAGTGTTCTGTAATTTTCTGAGTACAGGTCTTTTATCTCCTTGGTTAAATTTATTCCTATGTACTTTATTTTTCTTGTTGCTATAGTAAATGGGATTGTTTTCCTTATTTTAGTTTCTGATATTCCATTACTAGTGTATGAAAATGCCTTCAATTTCTGAATATTGACTTTATAAGCCACTATTCTGACAAATTCACTTTTTAAGTTGACTAGTTTTTGATGGCATCTATAGGGTGTTCTATGTACACTATCATGTCATCTGCTAACAATGACAGTTTTACTTCCTCCTTACCAATTTGGATGCTTTTTATTTCTTTTTCTTTTCTGATCAGTGTGGCTAGAACTTCTAATACTATGTTGAATAGAATGGGTAAAAGCAGACACCCTAGTCTTTTTCATGATGTTAAGGGAAAAGCTTTAATTTTTGCCCATTGAGTATGTTGTTGGCTGTAGTTTTTTCATATATGGCCTTTATTATGTTGAGGTATGCTCCCTCTAGTCCCACTTTGATCAGTGTTTTTACCATATATGGGTGCTGGATTTTATCAAATGCTTTTTCCACATCTGTTGATATGAGCATGTGGTGTTTGCCATTCATTTTGTTTATGTGGTATATTATGTTTATTGTTTTGTGAATATTGTACCATCCTAGCATCTCTGAGATAAGTCTTACTTGATCATGGTGTATGATCTTTTTAATGTACTACCTGGTATTGTTTGCCAATATTTTGTTGAGGATTTTAGTGTCTATGTTCATCAGTGATATTGGCCTGTAGTTTTCTTTCTTTGTTGTGTCTTTATCTGGTTTTGGGATTAGGATAATGCTAGCCTCATAAAATGAGTTAGGGAGTATTCCCTCTTTCTGGATTTTTTTTTTTTTTTTGAATAGTATGAGAAAGATGGGGATTAGCTCTTCCTTAAATATTTGGTAAAATTCTCTTGTGAAGCCATCCAGGCCAGAGCTTTTGTGTGCTGGGTGTTTTTTGTTTTTTGTTTTTATTTATTTATTTTTATTGCTGCTTCAATTTCACAAGTTCTTATCAGTCTATTCAAGCTTTCTGCCTCTTCTTGACTCAGTTTTGGAATATTATATGTTTGTAGAATTTTGCCCAGGTTTTCAAATTTCTTGCCATATAGTTCTTCATAGTAATTTCTTATAATCCTTTTAATTTCTGTTGTATCAGTTGTAATTTTTCATCTTTTCTTTCTGATATTATTTATTTGGGTCCTCTCTCTTTTTTTCTTGATGAGTCTAGTTAAAGGCTTGTCAATTTTGTTTATCTTTTCAAAGTACCAGCTCCTGGATTTATTGATCCTTTGAATTGTTCTTTTAGTCTCCATGTCATTTAATTCTGCTCTGATCTTGATTATGTCCTTCCTGCTAGTTGCTCTGGGCTTTGCTTTTTGTTCTTCCTCCAGTTCTATAGATGTAAGGTTAGGTTGTTTATTTGGAATGTTTTTATTAATTTTTTTAGGGAGGCTTGTATTTTTATGAAGTTCCCTTTCATACTGTTTTTGTCCTGTCCCCTAGGTTTTGGGCTCTTGTGTGTTCATTTTCATTTGTTTCCAGAATTTTTAAAATATTTTCTTTATTGATATAATTGTTAACCCATTCATTCTTTAATAACATATTATTTAGTCTCCATGAATTTGACTGTTTTTTGAGTTTTTTCCTTGACCTTGGTTTCTAGTTTCAAGCCTTTGTTGTCCAAGAAACTGCTTGATATGATTTCAATGTTCTTTAATTTATTCAGACTTGTTTTGTGTCCTATCATGTGGTCTCTCTGTGAAAGTGTTCCAAATGCCTTTTAGAAAAATGTGTATTTTGCTTCTTTGGGGTGACATGTTCTGTTAATATCAATGAGGTCCATTTAATCTAGTGTGCTGGTCAGTGCTGTAATGTTCTTGTTGATTCTTTGTTTGGAAGATCTATCCATTTTTGACAGTGGGGTGGTAAAATCACCTACTATAAGTGTGTTACTATCTATATCTTTCTTGAAATCCTCCAAGATTTTCCTGACATAGTTGAGTGCTCCTATGTTGGATACATTTATGTTTACAATGTTTATGTCTTCCTGATAGATTCTACCCTTCAATATTTTGAAGTGTCTGTCCTTTTGTGTCTATTTTTATGGCCTTTGTTTTGAAATCTATTTTGTCTAATGTAAGTATTGCTACCCCATCTTTTTTTTCTTATCTGTTTGTACAGAATAATTTTTTCCAGCCCTTTACTTTCAGTCTGTGTAGGTCTTTTGTTCTGAGGAGGGTCTCTTGTAGGCAGCATATGTGCAGGTCATGCTTTCTTATCCATTCAGCTACCCTATGTTTTTTGATTGGATCATTTAATTGCATTTATATTTAAGGTTATTATTAATAGGTACTTAGTCATTACTATTTCCCTTCTTTGTACCTGTGTTCTTCTCTCTGTCACTTTATACCCTCATCTTCTTAAGCAGCCCCTTTAACATGTCTTGAAATTCTAGTTTTATGGAGGCATATTCTTTTAGCCTTCATTTGTCTGGGAAATTCCTTATCTCATCTTCCATTTTAAATTAGAGTCTTGTTGGGTAGAGTAGCCTAGGTTGCAGGCCTTTGCCCTTCATTATTGGACATATTTCTTGCCATTCCTTTCTGGCTTGTAATCTTTCTGTTGAGAAGTCAGCTGCTGGTGTTCCCTTGTATGTTACTTCCTATTCCCCCCTTGCTGCCTTTTAGATTCTCTCTTTGTCTTTGAACTTTGCCATTTTAATTGTGATGTGTCTTAGAGTGGGCATCTTTGGGTTCATCTTGATTGGGACCCTCTGTGTTTCATGGACTTGTGTGTATTTTTCTCTCATCAAATTAGGGAAGTTTTTTGTCAATGGTTTTTCAAACAGGTTTTCTATCCCTTGCTCTTCATCTTCTGGTATCCCTATGATGTAGATATTATTATGTTTCACGTTGTCCTGCAGCTTCCTTAATCCCATTTGAGTCTTCTTTCCATTTCTTGCTCTTTCTGGGAATTTTTTCTATCTTGTCCTCCAGCTTGCTGATTTGATCCTCTGCTTCATCTAGCCTTCTTTTAATTCATTCTACTGTGCTCTTCAATTGCATTCTTCATTTCTGCCTGGCTCTTATTTATCATTTTATGTCCTTTTTTCTGCTGATATAGCTTGCAGTAAGTTCCCTGTAGTTCTTTGTAATTCTCACTGAGCTCATTAAGCTTCCTTTAACAATTGTTTTGAACTCAATGTCTAATAGTTTACTTGTCTCTATTTCATTTAGCACTCTTTCTGGTGATTTCTCCTCTCCTTTCAATTAGGGGTTGTTTCTTTGTCTCTCCATTTAAGGGTGAATTCCTTCTGTTGGTTTCTGCTTCTTAGATTGATCTGCTTTGAATACCTGTCTTTGTGGTATGAACTTCTATGGTAGGAGACCTGTGGGATTCAGTGGTGCGGTCTCTTTGATCTCCTGAAGTTGATGCTCTTAGGATGCCCTTTATACTGTTTATGTTTGCTCTCTAGATATAACTGAGGTTTGATTATTGTTGGGTCATTATTTGGTGGGTCCTTCCCTCCAGCTGGCTAACTTGTGGTCACTCCACCCACCATGTCCTGTATGTTGTTGTGCAGGTGTCACTAGAACAAATCCACACGGCCTAGGAAACAAACCCCACTCACAAAAATAACTCCCACCTACAATCTCACTATTAACAGAAAAAGAACCGGTATTAATAACAGTATAAAGAGGTTAATTAATACTATTATAAGAAAAGAGTAGTGAATATGAGATGGGCTATGAAAAAAAATGATTTTGAGGGGGTAGAGGGAGGAACACTAATAAGAGTAGGGAATCAGAGGAATGCAAAGAGAAAAAATAAAGTTTTTATTGTAAACAAAAAAGGGAATGAAGAAAGTGGAATTGAGTAACAGAAGGGAAATGTATAGTATTAGGTTTAAACAGAAATTTAAAAAGATTAAAGGGAGAGAGAGAAAGAAACAGTTAAAATGTAAATAAATAGTTAAAAAATAGGAATTAAATTGGAGGAAAAAAACTCCACTATAGAACTATCAACAACAAATAAGCTAAGATTAATTTAGATGGGATAGGAATAAGAGAGGAAAAAGAAAGAAATAAAAGCTTAAGAACAGTCTAGAGGAAAGAAAAGTGATTTTCAGATGATAGAGGGAAAGGGAATACTAAGAGTGAAGAACAAAAACCAGACTAAGACAGGGAAAAATTAAAATTTGAGATGAAAAAAAGGATGGATAGGATGAAGGCAGAGGATGGAGTAGGAGAGGGAACTGTTAATATTTGAGATTTGAAATACAAGAATAGTGAAGATCTAGAGGTAAAATTGAAAGGTTGCAACAATAACTACCCTATCCACAACCAATGAGTAAAGATTGCTAAATGTGGAGAGAGAATACAAATATTTTAATGACAGGAAAATGAATGTAAGATGACCATTAACAAGAAAATTTGTTTTGACAGGGTGAGTGGGGGTGAAATTATAGGAATGTGGAATGGAAACAAGTTGTACAAAAAGAAAAAAACAAAATTTAAAATGAAAATAATAAGAGGAAATAAGAAGGTAAAATGGGGTAAGAGAAGGGAGGGGCAAAATATGAGAATTGAAATAAACCATAATATAAAATCTGATGACTTAATATGCACAAACTTGAAGAATAAGAAATGAATGTTAAAGAACTATGTAGGAAAGAAAATATCACAAATCATGGAGAAGGCCACAGTGGATTTCATCTCAGTAGCATTTAGCATTTATCACTGTTTTTTTCTTTTTGGATCCACTTCCAATGAGATCAAATGGTGTCCAGCCTAGCCTTAGGTAGCCTGTTCAAGACTACCAGGAATCTATTGTCTGTAGCTGACTCCTTCAGTTGTTAATCTAAACATTCTGACCTCAGTGGTCAGGTTTAAGCACCGCAGGCTGGGACAGAGTAACTCCTGGGGATAGGGCTATTACTTCCCCTCAGGCTGATGCCACTCAGAGGGGATTGGTCTGCCTAAGCAAGATGGCTCCTACAGTATGGGAGATGACTCAGCACCAGGATCCTGGTGGCTTCTCTCTCAGTTCTCTCCCCAAAGCCACCATCCCTAGTCTCTCCGTAAGTATCTCTAGTTCATTTTGCCCAACCCCTTTGCTGGAGCTCAGGGTAAGTTGCTGCATATGAAAATTTATGCATTGGACCTTTAAACACCTTTCTGTGTCTCCAGGTATCTGTCATGGGCAGAAAAAACCCCTGCTACTTTTCACAGCAGGGTATCTGTGTCTTTTCGGGTTCTGGTGCTGTAGGCTGGGGAACTCAACTTGGGATTGAGACTCCACCCTTCTCAGAGGAATCCTCCTGGTCTCTGAAATATCCCTCCAGCATTTCAGCTGGAGCCCAGCCAGCCCTCTATTATTTCCTCTGCATTTCCTACTAGTAACATTCTGCTGAAGCTGTTTCTTCTGTCTGTGTGTGGTTATAAGGTTTCTCTCCCACTATTGTTCAGTTGTTTATTCCTGATAATTTCTCCACAATTTAGTTATAATTCCAGATTGGTCCTAGGGGAAGGTAGCTTAACTTCCACTCATTCCTCCACCATCTTGGATCTTCATGTCTCAACTGCTTACTTATATCACCAATTGATCTCCTTAACTCAGTATCATTTTAGGATTTCTGTTACTTACAACAAAAAAATCTGTCCTAACTGATACAAAATGAGCTGAAGTTTAGCTTCATCAGAGAACATCTCTTCCTTCAAAGGTAACCATGGCAAGCTACCATGTCCTTATGTAAAATATATGCTTATGCAGTATAACTATATCTCAAAAACTAAATGATAGTCCCCAGAATGGCATTTACAGAAAATAATCTGGAAAAGTGAAAAATAAAGATTCAGTAAGTAGGTATTAAATCAGATGTTTTACTTCATCATTCCTTGAGTAATCCTATTTTTTCCATTCCATGAATGTCAACAAGTCCCATCTTGAATACTATTTCCACCTCTGACATGTTTTTTTATCCCTTCCTCATCTGACTAGACCGACTCACTCCATAATAATTATACTGTCTGCTAACCAGTCCAGTTACCCTACACTATGAATTCTGGTGACCCCTCATCACATAATGCAACACACTTATTAGTGAAAACTGACCTCCAAAAATCCTGTTTCTGTGGTTACTGCTGTATTTGTTCATTTACTTATTTATTCAATAGATAGTAGTTCATTTATTTATTTATTCGATAAATATTTAATAAATATCTATTCTTTGAATATCCTGTGCTAGATACTGAGAATGAAAGTGAAAATGGCCTTGATAACTTCTATCAAGGGACTCATAGTAAAATGGAGGGACAGTCAGCTAAATTTTCACTATGGTTAGGTGCTCTGATAGGGATAAACATATGGTGCACAGGCAGTATGTAGATAGAATGCTGCTCTCAAACCCGAGGTTCAGGGTTGGATTCTCACATGTGATATCTGCTTTAGTCTTATCAAAGTGATTTATTACTTTTGCTAGTGAAACTAAGAAAAATGTCACTTTTTAAAAAATAACTAAGCAGGTCCTTAAGAGGAGAACCTAGACACCCAACTATAAGGAAGACAAAATACTTATAATTCTTTCTTCTCCTGACCTTCAGAACTAGAGTAAATAAAAAGTGAATTAGTGCCTTTGCTCAGAAAGATCCAAGTCTCTCCAATTGTTGTAGGGGAGGCTATACTGATGACAGAAGCAGGTATGAGGGATGTCTCTGTAGCCTTTGGATTCCTGAGGAATCTGGGATTTGCCTTTTTTAGGCAGAGCAAGGATAATTCTGTCAGAGGATCCCAGCAATGCAGCAAACTTCTCCAGAAAGAGGGTCCAGGGTCCTTCGCTTCCTGTGGCTAAACTGGGATTGCTCTGTCTTTCCTTGACAATACACAGATTTCATAGGGTAGGATATAGCTATACAAAGCCTTCACTGATTATTGAAAATTATATCATTATGAATTAAAAAGTGCTTAAAGTATAAAAAGCAATAGTGCCTAATTCATACTATTGGGTAATTGCAAATATGCATCATTTGATGTGTTACTGTGCTTATAAACATGAATGCACTTAAGGGACAATTTGGGGGAGCAAAGAAAGTACATTTCATATTTTGTTTGAGAGCACAAGCTCCACAGACATGAGTGTTTCCATGGGAACTTAATGATAATAGTAACAACAAAAACAACAGTAAAGGTTCCTGTGGACCAAAATGCAGAGACCAATAGACCAGAAAATGAAAATACAAGTAAAATTTTTGAATAAAGACTATACTCAGAATCTGAGGTCTTTATCACATAACACTGTATGGTGAAAGTAATTGTTAAAAGTCAAACTGCTGAAAATCACTCGAACCAAGTGTTTAGTGTGTTGAGGGGAAGGGTGCTTTCTCATTCATTTTCTTCTCAGTATATTTTGGAGAGTAAGAGCAAAGGAAAAAGGACATATAACTATACTTAGTGAAAATCAGAGATTTCTAGAATCACTCTATCGGAAACATATCTGGAACATATTTGGCATATATTTAGCAAAATAGTAATTATTATTCTAATCAATTTTAGTGTTTTTCTTTGGTAAGTATACCCTATTTTCCAAAGAGAAAAAGTATGCTTTTGAATTGTAGCTGTGTAGTCCTTGACAAACCAGTACATACTCACAGGAAGGAGTCATCTCTTTTCTTTTCTCTGTGACATTTGCTGTGAAGAAGGAATGCAGAGCGATGGTTTCCCTACAAAAAATAGAACATGAAAAGCTGTGTGATTCCCCTGTGCATCCATTAGGTCTGTGACCTACACATATTGCAATTGAACTCACATTTATTGGAGACTTGCTACTTTCCAGGTAATATTTGAGGTTGTGGGGAGACAATGATTATTAGGTCATGCTCTCTGCACTTCAGGACCTAAGAATCTTATGAGAAAATGGACATTTCTATTACTTATTGCCTGTTCACTGGCACTATAAGCTAGAAGTGTGCTGCTTCAGAGATGGAGAGATTAAGGGTGTCATTTTGAACACTTAATTTTTAAAAAGGCATTTAAATGCCTTGTCCCTATGCATGTAACAGAAGGGGAATGTTCTTATAACAGAATAAAAAATATCTAATGATATAATATTCTATGTAGAACTATCAGGAAATACATACTTGCTGTCTGGTAGTTTATTATACCAGAGTGTACCTTTATAAATCAGTGCCCCTTATCTTTTCTATTTCCAAAAATGTTTTTCTCTCCCTTTAACTCTCCTCAAGGTTGTTGGAATTCCAAGTAGACAGACAATGAGATGATGGAGGAAGACCATCATTGAGAATTAGTTAAGGGCTAGCTAGCCCCGTACTAAGTATTCTACGCATGTTATCTTCACATACATATATTCACACAAACCCAGGAGTCTTAATCCTGAAATTAAACAAGGGAAATAAAACTGAAATATTTTCTCTGTCACATGGATATGCATTTATGTAGTTATGCCTTTAACTTCAGCTTGTGAGCTAAGTAGTTGTTTTGGAATTGAAGTATATTTTAATCCTTGTCATTGAAATTAAAATGGAAAGGAAATTAAAATGATCTGTTCAATTTCTGCCCCCTCCAGGCAGGTTTTTATTATCAAGAGCACTTCCAGAGAACAGAAACCTAGGTTCTTCACTGTTGATAATTCTGCTTGAAGACGTTCAAGGATGTGGATAATATTGTTACCATTTAATTACAAATTCAGCACTGAATTCTCTTTGCTACATGGAAAATTTTGAAACATCTGGTTTTGATTTCTCCTCCCTATTGTTTAGGAAATATTGGGTTTATTTGTTTTCCAGTTTAAGGTGATAAAAAGGATTATGCTTTTTATTCCTTTGTCTTTATTGAGACATCCCCATGCAACCCTTTGGAATACAATTTGTTACTACTTGTGAGGCTGAATGGGATTAACCAAATTAGCTTAATCTGAATATATTTAGAAAGTAAATCTGAGCATATTTAGAAAGCAAATCTGTTAATCTGCTGCATTACACATGACTTACTATATTCAAAATGAAATGTCAAGAGGGAGAAATTTCTGTATTCCTGATACACATGCAATATAATTTTGACAGAACATCTTTACATGAGCTAAATATCTTCACCCCTGTTTATTCCC
Source organism: Phyllostomus discolor (assembly GCF_004126475.2). NCBI lineage: Eukaryota > Metazoa > Chordata > Mammalia > Chiroptera > Phyllostomidae > Phyllostomus > Phyllostomus discolor. The sequence continues at coordinate 138,682,369 of NC_040907.2, forward strand.
ACAGGAGAGAATTGCCACATATTCGTATGGGAAAGAAAACTATCCAGGGTCCTAAGGATTACAGCAATTCTCTCTTTCATGACCTAGTTTCCGAGAAAAGCCTTGTCTTCTCAGGCTTCCTGTAACTGCCCTAGGACCTAGTGTTTCTTCCATTGGAAAGTACTCAGACACTGTGAATGAATGCAACGCTGCAGAAATGGATCCAAATTCAACTAATTAACTTGTTGCATTAGATACAAAGGATTAATAGAATTTATAAATGCATGACTTTATTTCTTTGATAGCATGTTTAGAAACTGCACTTGCTGTGTACATCTTATAATTTTTCAACTATATTCATTTGCTATGCTAGGATTTTATGTGTTTTTGTGAAAAGAGTACTATATTCCTTGTGTGTTTATGATGATGAAATAATGGCTAAGAGAATTAAAGTCTGGGTTCAACTTTTGACAGTGACTTTGTTCATTCCTTGCTTGAAGGAAAAGCAAAAAAACTGCTTCTAATTTTGTTCTTGTATTCCAGTTTGTCACTATCTTTATAATGTGGCAACATACAACTGAGAAAAGAACCTAGACTTTGATGCTGAATCTTGGGTCTGCCATTTATTTATTAACTGTGGGACCCAGAGCGATTTCTCTGGACATTGCTTTCCTCAAGTGAGTGTGAAGGGTGATAATTTCTGTTTCTTCAATGTAGTTGTGAGGCTGAAACTAAAATAGATAATTATTAAGTACTTGATACATAATAGATGTTCTATAAGCAAAAGCTTATTTTAAAAAATAAATTTATTTCATCTGTATTTTATCATAATCCATTTTGTATTTTTTTAAGTTTATGCCCACCCTCTTCATACTCTATCTCTTGCTCTTCTAATGAGCCACAATACCTAGAATTTCACATGGAAGTTCTATATCAGAGCTTGGAAAGTGGAGTGTAGCTTTAATGGTAAAGTATAATTTGAAGATTGTTAGAAAATCATTTCAATTTTATTTGTTCACTTTCCTAAATGGTAGTTTGTTTTTAGTTTCTCCTAATTTTAAAGCACCTGAGTGCTATGGTCCACTTTGATGATAAGGCAAGATGAAACTATGTCTTCCTGAATTATAACATTGTAAATATTGCTTAATAAAAGCTATAGTTTGAGTAACTATGAAACTATTTTTCTGCTTTATGTAGATTTTTTTTCAATCTCAGAATAAAAAAAAAAACATATTATATCCTTAAACCTAGTCAACTTAATTTAAGAAAAGGAGATATTTAGAATACATATAAATTTCTGGCTGCTACACTCAGATAGACAAGTTATAATTAAGTATCCCCTTCTCTGGCTATATTTAGGTAAAATATAAGATTCTATTGAATGCATTATCTAAACCACAACCTTATATAAAAAACAGCAACCGATTATTTTAGAGTTTATTTTCACTTTAAGATCAAAGCTCCAGATTTAAAATTTAAATAGAAAATTAGTAAGAAAATAATATGATATATACTTCCACTTCAGATCATGTAATAATTTTACAAAGTTTAAGTTTAAAAGAAGAAAAAAGAATCATAGGGCCAGAATTTCTAGTTTTGGTTTGCTTTTATCTTTTCTTAAAATCTCAGAGCATAAATCATTTCCTTCACATATATCAAATTCAATAAAACTGAAAATTGAGTCATTGATATATTGTTGAAAACAACAGAATAACATCATAGTTAAAACCAGGTAAAATGTATATTCTAAAAAAGGCAATTATCATTTATACTATATTATTAATACTGTTTGATTGGCTAAGGACACAGAGAATGAATGGCTCTGGCATTGCTCATTACACACCTTGGCCTGGTAGCTTGTTATTTCACTGGCATTGTTGGAGGGACTGTGCAGTTCATCTTGTCCTGATGAATGGACCATATCCTTTACATAACTGCTGACACACTGCCAGAAAATGGAGATATGCCGAATGTGCTGTTGATGCAAAAATTACTGCACAAAATCTGTTTTGTTTTTATATTTAATTTTAGATTTCTTTCTTTCTTTTCTCTCTCTCCCTCTCTCTCCCTCTCTCTCTCTCTCTCTCCCTCTCTCTCTCTCTCTCTCTCTTTTTTGTTTTGTAGTACAGTAATCTCCCTTATTTGTGGTTTTGCTTTCTGAAATTTCAGTTACTCACAAACACTGTCCAAAAATATTAAAAGCTTCAGAAATAAGCAGTCATACGTTTTAAATTGCACACTGAGTACAATGACAAAATCCTCCACTGCCCAGTCCCACCATGGATGTGAGTCATCCCTTTGCCCAGCATATCCACACTGTATGCTACCTACTGTTGGTCACTTAGTAGCCATCTCGGTCTCAGGTTGCTTGTGGGGGTGTCACAGTGCTTGTGTTCAAGTAGCCCACATTTTACTTAGTAATGGCCCCAACATGTAAGACTAGTGATACTGGTGATTTGAATATACCAAGGAGAAGCCATAAAGTAAGTTCTTGACCTAATAAGGAAAAAATATATAAATTTATAAAATATTTATATTATATACAATATAAAGATGTTACACACACACACATACACATACTGGGGTTGCTAAGATTCACAGCAAGAATGAATCCTCTATCTTGAAATTGTCTAATTCATAAATCATATTTATCATAGGGGCGTGTATGTGTAGGAGAAATCATAGTACATATAAGGCTCAGTACTGTCTCTGGTTTCATGCATCCACAGGAGGTCATGGGTACCTCCCCTGATGAGAAAGGGGGACTACTGTAATAGTCTGATATTCCCTTGAAGGGAGAAAGTAATATTATATTCTCAGCTATTATATTTGGAAATCTGAATGGTCATAAATTTGATATGTTTTTCTTAACCAACAAATAAAAAAGTTAATTCCAGCTTACATAGAGGTAATGAATAAGGCTTTGCAACCACTTAAACATTTAGAAGATTGTAAAATTTGACATTTTACTTTCAGAAGAGCCCCCATTCAGTTGTTTAATGACGTAGCTACTTCGCACCCAAGGTACACAGTAGTGCTTATTTTATTGTCATAATACTACTTTCATACCACTCTCTGTTTTCTTTGTTCTACCCACCAACATCTTTAGGAAGGAGACTTTTATGTTTACATTTGAGTAGGGGAAAGGAAACAAAAATATTTATAAATATTCAGTCAACAAGAAAGATGAGATTTCTTTCTAAAGATGAAAGACACTATTTATTGAGTGGGGTGGTGTCTGTGTCACATGTGAAGCAAAGATGATCCCCATGATATGTTAAGAGGAACCTGCCACTGAAGGAGGTGAAGCAGCTCACTCAAGTACACAAAGTCCAGTGAGTGCACAAAGTGCAGCCTAAAAAAAGTACACAGTGGCTGCCTCTGAAACCCACGTTTTCTCCCTCCCTCACCTCCATTTATCAAAATCAATGCCTAATAAAGTGAAGCCACAGCTCAGACATACATTGAACTTATATCACCATATATCAAGAACAGATTATAGCCATGATGGGAAATGCGGAGTATGTCTCCTCAATAACATCATTTGATACTTCACTATGGAAATGCTGCATCTCCTGGTTTGTGGTGCCATTGTAGCAACTGCTTCAAGTTGGATAGTGAGATCTGCATCCATATTTGATTTTTTTACTTTACATGATGATACATGAGTAAATGTTTGAAGTTTATTAATTATTCCCAGTGACTCAATATCAAGATATAAAATATAATTTATACTGGAATATAAATGATAGGAATGAATTATTTTGTTTGTTTTAGTCATACTAAATTGTGGTTGGTGACTTTGTGTTCAGGATTTCAGCTTTGTAGAGAATGTTTAGTATTTTACTGTTAAAAATATTTTTTTAATTTTATTTTAATCATTGTTCAATGTTAAAAAGATTTGTCTCAATTTTATAAATATAGATATCCAGTAAATTTGATTAACAAATAACTATCCCTTAGATCTTTAGACATATAATTATAGAGCTATAATTTATTGCAGAGAAAAAATTAATTTTAATAGCTTCTCAGTGAAATTAAATATTTTCTAAACATGTTTATTATTTTAAATATAGACAATGAATTTTATGTGAGTTATTTCTAGAACTTGATATTAGATGTACTTAGATGTATTAGAACATGTACTAGATAGAATTAGATATATTAAAACATGTGTTAGATGTAAAAGAAATGATGATAAATATTTCACTCTTATTTGCCCAAACCAGTTAATTAGAAGAGGTGATCAGGATCTTTACCATGTATTTGACAAGCATTATCAAGTCATTTTTGGTAGCATTTTCCTGCAGAAGTAATGGAATACATTAAGATATCAATATATAAATCCTTACATATGTTTATCATGTAAGAATTTAATAGGCACTTCAAAGAAGCTGCCAGTTAAATTATAACAACTAGATATTGAAAATATGACATGTAAGGTACAATGAATCTTTATAATTATGTGCTCACAAAATACTAAATACCAGTGTGTATTTGTGCTAATTGTTTAAAAGTTAGGGAATAATACTATGCCATAATCTATATTATTGAATAAATCAGATTATTGACATATATATTATCACTAGATAATGAAACTCTTAAAATATCAAGCTCTAGATTTGAAAGCAGTGATATTTCATATACACTTGTTTCATAAAGCTCTACAATAAAAATTTTACCAAATAATTTAAGAAAACTGCAACCTCATTGCACTTGCTTTGTTCAATTTTAATATCTACTTCATGGTTGTATCACAAGGCTTAGAACAAAAAAGATATCTTTTTTAGTGGATGCCAAAATCTAGAGCTGTACCTTTTAATGATTACTTCCTAGGGCAACTAGAATGTTACATGGTGACTGATGCCATTCTAATTCTCGAAAAGCAAAAGGGAAGTTCTTTTAAGGCATTTAATGAAATGTTTTGTGAGAGTGCTTTTCTACATCAGGACTGAGACATGAACTGAGCCACTTAAAGTTAACTTCTACTCCCTGTTCCAGCAGCAGTGAACCTGACACCTAGAGCGATTTATTGTTGCCATCCTGTCCATTTCCATAGGTGTCCTGTTATTAAGGCAGATGGGGATACATATTGGTGATATGTTTGTGTTTAAAAAAAGTGACAGCAATGTTTTTACTGTCAAAGGCAATCCTGAAGAAGACTATACAATGTGAAGTACCCAGATATTTTTTTTGTGTGTAGAAGAAATAAAACAAAATTAATTCTGTCCTTTCAAAGATTACATTTTTAAAAATTTGTTTACTAATATATTCCAAGTGCTTAGAAAAATTCCAGTTAAATAAGAAGTAGAGTAGTTAATAAATTTCTATTAAATGAACAAATGAAATATTTAAACAATTAGCAGCAGCAATGCAGCAAGTCTTAGGAAACTGATTTTTTTTCTGTTTTCAGTGGGAATACATATTTGAAAAATGTCACTTGTTTGATGAAAAGTTACAAGAATACAAACACACTAATTTGTCTTTAACCTTGAACTGAAAATAAAACAGTGATAGATTTTAAAATGTTTAAATGTTTAGCTCACCCTTAGTTTCCACTGTAAAGCAAAGAAACATTGCATCACAGACAAACTTTTATTTTTATATCTTTATAATAAATAATGAAATTATAAAATATTAAGCTAAAACAATAAAAATTTTTATAATATCCTAAAGGGAAACAATTACAATTTTAGCATTAGATCATTACCTCATCTTAACATTAGAAATAACTTAATTTACTTTACATTCATCTGATTTCCATGCACAAATATTCTAAGTCCAGCAAGTTAATTATTTACAGGAACTTAATACAGTTGAATGTCTTATCATGTAATTTTTTAAGTGACAGTATTCCCTTTTATTATGGGTACTAATTCCAGTCATGTTAGATGGCCTCACACAGTACACCATCTTTCAGAGCATCATTGTTTACCCCCAAAATGTGTCATTCAATTTCTATGACCTCTGAGTTTCCATCTGCTTCTAAGGTTGTGTGCGTGTGTCTTCCAATTCTGTAATTGTGTATCTCTTCTTATTTTACCATGTTATCTTGTTTGTATGTTTAAACATGGTAATTCATTCACTATTCCTATATTGTAAAAAAGTACACTTGTTATTTTGAAGCAATGATTAGTTTTAAAATTAGACACAATCTTATACTACATATTATCTATGTATTAAAGATATATATCGCATATTATACTATACTCTAAAGCTTTTTATAAAATATTTTATATTTATAAACATATTTTTATATATTCAAAATGAAAAATGTTTCTTCTAATGTGTGTCTTGGAACTATAATTTAAAATGGAATGTGCTGTCGCACTTAGCAGGAGCTTGTGTTATTATAAGTACTGAATTAGGCATTTTAATTTCCACTATCTTATTTACTGAGAGAAGTTAGAGTTGCCAAGAAATAAAAAATAAAAAAACTGACAAATTTAAAGATAATCTATCTTGTATTAACCTAGACATCTTGTCCCAAAGCCAACAAAATGAATTTTATTTTTTCAATATGTTAAATATAATGCTAAGTAAATTATTGTGTCAATCATTTTGCCCCAAACCTTATTGCAATCTTTTCTAAAAGCCCACATTATTGCAATGTGAAATATACTACCCTTGCATTTTTAAATAATAAACATGTTGAGTATATGTATATAAAGGAAGAAATTTTTCTATAAACCATTTTATTTCTCAGGTGTAACCACTGGAGATGTATTTAGTATGTGTATATTTAAGTATATTTATTACCCACTTTAGTTAAATATCTTGTTTTTCAAACCCAACAACAATATTTCTTATGCATTAAAACCATATTCATTGTGAAATTTGAAGAATTGACTTCCAAAATGATCCAATATCTGGACCTGAACTTTCTGTTAATAAAATATTTAATCAGAAGTAACTCTTTCTTAATGGTATAGACATACATTGTATTTGTTTCTGTCTTTAACAACATATAGAGCAATTATAAAAATTACATCAGTACCAGATGTCATAGGGAAATATTTAATAGTTAACCATTTTTCCCTTCACTGAATAACTCTGCTCATATTCAAATATGAAAATGCATTTGACTCATCAGTTTCTTCTATTTATAGGATTTTCCAATGGCATGTTTCTGAATACTGTGCACAAGAGCTACAAATAAGGTACAGTATATTTTATTTTATATTGAATTTCACATTTAAAACATCATGTCAATAGTTGAGTAACTAAGAGCTGTATCTCATAAAGAAAATCCTAAGTAAATTAACTAGTTTTGGGGTCCCAGTTACAATCTTAATTTGTTTGTTGGCAATCACTTTATGATTATTCTTTTATTGTGTTGAAACCTATTTGTATGGACATGTCTACCATTTGCTGCTTTTCTTAAGTATCAGTTGTTTGAAGGAAAAGAAAACATTGACTTAGGTCTCTGCCATCCAGCCAAGATGTTCTTGCTAAATATCAAAAGGTGATTGTGATGAAGCAATTGATCCACTGGAAGGACCTCATGTAGAAACATTTGTTAAAATCCAACACCCACAAGGGCAATATCATAGGAAGCTTGAATTTATCACCCTCCAGAAAAGCATAAAATTCTAAAATCTGTTGTAGATCTTAACATCTGTTGATGTTAAGAGATTGAAAAAGTTCATTATTTTAATGCACAGCTCAGCTCTTTATTTTTACCATGTAATAATTTAGATGAGTCATTAAAAAGTAAATAATGTTAAATAGAGTTTATGTATTATCTAAGACTAAAAAATTTTTAAAAGATTTTATTTATTTACTTTTAGAAAGAGGGGAAGAGAGAGAGAAAAAGGGAGAGAAACCTCAATGGGTGGTTGCCTCTCAAGCCCCCCTAGTGGGGACCTGGCCTGCAACCCAAGCATGTACCACTATTAGGAATCAGCCTTCAACCCTTTTGTTCCCAGGCCAGCACTCAATCCACTGAGCCACAGCAGACAGGGCTAAGACTAAAAGTTAGTCCTAGAAATATTGTTTACTCCTTGTTATATTCTGGTGGAAAATGTTGTATTTAACAACAAAGCATTTTGATATGCAAATACATTTACTTGTAGTTGTGCCTCTCTGAAGAGACTCTTGTTGTAAGTGTACTTTGGCAAGAGTGCTTTTAAAAGGAAGTAGGGAGCGGGGGGAAGGGCAGAGATGTGGCAACTTGAAAAGCAACTGCCAATATGGAAGACCCTACCATTGAGGAAAGTTGAATAACAGGACACACATTTGTTTTGAAAGTTCTTTTTCCTCCCTCACACAGAACACTGATATTTTATTCATTCATTCATTCATCTGTTTATCTATTTATTTCTATAATTTTTTAATTGAAAGTTCTTACTGGACTTACTCTTTCTTACTAGATTTGGGTTTCAAATACAAATAAAAATCTATATCAAGGAAGTAAGCTACGTTTTTGCTAGGAAAGCTAATTACTTCTTAGTGTAGGAAATTAATGCAGGAACAAGCATTGAGGTTCATTATTTTAGTCATGTTTTCCTTCTTAGATTCTCACTGGGACTTTCATAAAAGCCAATAGCTAGGAAGAAGAACTTGGAATATTTTTAAGCCTCATATTTTCATCTGTTTCTCCTCTGGTTTTAGAAAGATGCAAAATTATATGTGAATGGTTTATGAGTGTAACACTAAATATATATGTATTTCTAATTGAATATAGTAAAATAAACTGAAAGGTTAAGTGGTAACTGATTTACATTTATATTCAATTATTTTTATTTAAAAAGCTCTTTGATACCCTTAGATGTTTTTTAATTAACATATTACTTATGGTAATATAAATTTTAAAAATAACAACAGAGTAATATGTGTGACTAAAAAAATTCCTAGACATATTTAGCATGTTTCTTCTAGTGAAATATACCTTCAATAATAAGAACTAATTATTCCTTCAATCCGCGACATAGTTACTGACAAAGAAAAAAACATCATGGAGTAAAACCATCCCAGATTAACCAGAAAAAAAGGCTGTATAGAAAAAAGTTCTTGTCTTTTTAAGGAATTTTATTACTTGCTATAATATAGTTTCACTTTTTAAGGAATTGTACTAATCTCTAACAAATGAAATCTGCCAAATAATGCAAAGTGCCAAACCCTGTCCCCTAAGATGTAGCTCAGAGAGCAGTAGTTGTAAAAGTTCAACGGTGGTAAAATAATCGACTCCGAGGTAGACCGTGTTCCCTGTCTTTGAGGTATTTGTCTAAGTGTACAATGAAGGCTCAGGCAGACAGTTAGTTTAATAACTGATATGACTTGAAAAGTCTACTGGTGTGTTTAAACAAATCTCCCTACTGCCATATGCCACTGGCAGGGGCGCAGGCATGATATGCAGGAGTATACTTACCCAGGCAGTAAATCTAGGAGTTCTTATAAATGGAGTCTTTTGTTATTGATTTTTAGGGGAAGAAAGAGGAATATAAAATATCCACAACTCAAATGATTGATGTGTGCCATTGCTTTATGCTTATCAGGATAAAAATAAAGATATACAATACTGTGTGCATCTATTTTTATTGTCATTTCTAAGACACTGTTTTTGTATGTCTATGTTTATGTATGTCCCATATTTTAAAAGACAAAGCAATACATAGCATGTTTTCTTATCTGAATCTTTATGCTTGATTCTGCTGTCAGAGTGATGAATATGTAGAGATGGGCACAGAGCAAGAGAACTTCTGAAAGTGATGGAGATAAGAAAATACTCAGTATTCTGAGGAGCAGACAAATGAAAAGGAAATCTGTTGCTTACATTTTGTATTCAGTTCTTTTAGTCAGTGTCCACACTTACAGCAGGCTTACAGAGCTTTTTAGAATATTTGACAATCACTACTTCTTACACACGAAGCCCAAATCACATTAACTAAGCTGAGTATGACTGCTTTGGCTAATTCCATCTATTCCGTTTTTGTAATGCTTTGTTACAAACAAGCTTCCTTTATTCAGTTGTCATGTCTTATTTCTTTATGGACCTTTGTTTCTAGTTGGCCATTGGGATAACTGGATTTTTAACACTGAAATAAAAATTATATTTATTTCATGCTAGTTATAACTTGCAATACAGATACTCAAATACTAGTATCTGAACTCCAGGATATATCAACTTTGAAGATTAACTGTTAGGTAGATCTGACCTACCTTTTGACTCTGTGTCTTCTTTTTCCTGTGTTATACCCTTCAGCCCTAAGTCTGGTGAGCCTACATTGCTTTTGCTTTTTTGGCTTACGTTGTTTAAAAACGGACATCTAGATTCTGCTGTACCTACACTGCCCATCGCTTAAGGACTCGTTGTGTGCCTCCAACAAATTCTTTCCTACATATTACAGCCTTGCTAACACGGAGTAATTATTATCCTTATCCAGTGTACTCTGTAAATCAGCACACAATGTAAAGCTGTTGTCATCTAATAGCACTGAGTAACGTATTGCTTTATTAATGCTCATTGTTATCCACTGATTCTGTGTTGTATTAATGTTGTCTCCCCACCTAGATGGAAAGTATCTCGTGGGATTGGCTGTGTTTCTGTGAGAAGAGATAAATGAAACAAAAATGCTTCAGAATTCAAATAATCAAAACAGCTATGCTTTATAAAAGTAGTTGTTAAGAAATTAATGAATAATTTATTTAAAGGATTTTGTTAGGAGAAGCATACAAAGAGGTTCTTGCACATGCTGCTTTTGCAGTGATTAGACTTGCAATGCCATGGTGAGAGGAGAAATGTTTGACATGTCACAACAAAATAATGTATCTAGAATCTTTAAAAATGGGTTTCTTCTCCATGTAGTTATATTCTGAGCCACTGTCAAGATCAGATTTGATTTGATGGCTTATTTAATGCTGCATCCATATTCAGAAATATTCATATTTTGACAGGTAAAAATGTTTTGGATTTTGTCATGCAAATGATTTACAAATTAACTGTTAAAGAATTTAACAAAATTCCTGGCACTTAATAAGTGCTTAATAAATAGTATATTAAATTAATAGCAGTCCAGAAACATTATGTTTCTTGACCTTCATGTGGATTATTTAGAAAAGATATCCTGTACTTTAATTGGGTCTTCATGTATCTCAAAATGTCCTTCTTCTATGAGCATAACAACAGCTACAGTGCTTTCCCTAATGAGTTCTGTAGATGTTTATGTTCCAGTGTAAAATGATGTACACAGTTTAGGAGCCAATCTCGCTGATATCTTTGGCTGTTTTCCCTGTCAGGTTTCTGCCCTTCTTTGTCATTAACATTTGAAGATTCTGAGAGCATGTGTCTGTTGTACCACTTGAATTGTTTGGAAACTCATTTTTTAAAAAAATATGTCATCTTTTAAGTGTGATCTTTTCATTATTTTCCCATGTTCTTTCTGCCCTGCTCCCTTTTCCTTTGCTTTCTGTAAAACATGAATTAAATATTCCAGATCAACCTTTCATCTCATTATTTTTCTTCATTTACTCATGTATTCTCTTTTTCTCTGAAAATTTGGGAGATCTTACTACATTATCTTCTACTTAGTATATGATTACGTCCCTTCTTCCAACTGCTTGCCATTGCCATTTGTCATGATTTCTAATATGATAATCTTGTTTTCCTTTGCCCCACTGTTCTTCATGAGTTCACATTATTCTTATAACTAGATCACACAAGTTTATTGACAAAATTAAACCTGGGATTAATAAATAGTATATTAAATTAATAGCAGTCCAGAAACATTATGTTTCTTGACCTTCATGTGGATTATTTAGAAAAGATATCCTGTACTTTAATTGGGTCTTCATAAATCTCATATATGAGATATCTCATACTAATATATGTCATACTAATATATCTCATATATCTCATACTAATATATCTCATACTAATATCTCATACTAATATATGAATCCTGTATGTTCAGTTGCCTTTATCCCAAATTGAGTGCAAAGACCAGAACATTCTTCCCACAATGCGGTGATTTAACTCAAAGGCAACTGATTCACTCTATCAGATAGATTTGTATATTAGAAGCTGAAATTCATCTTGTTCCTTTTCTCAGCATTCCCTCAGTAATATGTCCTAGCCCTGACTGGGTAGCTAGTTTGTTACCCAGCATCATTCTGAAAAGCCAAGGTTGCAAGTTTGATGGCCAGTCAGGACACACACACAGAGCAATCAATGAATGCACAAATAAGTAGAATAACAAATCAATGTCTCTCTCTCTCTGAAATCAATAAATAAAATTTAAGAGATAAAATAAAATATATTTTAAATTTTCTCAAGTATGTTAATATCCTGGGTAGACTAGAGGTGATAGTCTAGTATCCAGAAGATATGAGAGAAGCTCATAAGTGTTTTTTAATTGACTTTTGAATTTTGTTAAATGTTAATAACTTATTTTGTAACACCTCCTCTATGTTTGGTAGTGAATCTGTGTCAAAAGGACTACTCATTTCTAATATGAGACATTGTACATTCTGATAGCATTTTTCCTATCATGCTCCCTTTCTTTTTTTGACTGGTTTATCCTTTTGATTATGAGAAAATATTTTTATATCATCTGTTTATGATTAATAAGAGTGAAGGTATGTTTTATCTAAGATTGAATTTCTTGCAGCTGCAATCTTTCTGAGAGAAAGAATTTTAGGCCCAGATAAGTTGCAATAAAATCTACCTGGAATAGTTGCAAGCGCCAAAGGTAAAAATACAATTAGTTTAGATGAGTACTTGTGACAGACCAACCACTGTATATTCCAAATAATGCTGAGGGATTATGAATATTTTTGACAGATAAAGAAAAATGGTATCTAAAGTAGTATGTTACCTCCCTTCCATCTTATGGTCTCTTGAGTATTCTGTTCTCCCATCAATAGCTTCAGAAACATCTGTTCTGATCAGCCATGTAATGTGAAAAAAATCTTCTTTTCAATAAGCTGTATAGTATAGGGCTTCAGAGCTTTTGCCTAATGTTTTTACCATTCTCAGGATAACCAGCAGAAATTCCATGTAGTATCTGTTAGGTGGATATTGCCATTCATAAATTCAAGCACTACTGTATAGTTTTACTTTTTATTGAATTTTATGTATAATGTTTTAAATTATTTTTAAATTTCATTTTACTTCCGAATTATATATTGAACTTATAAGATAGCCCACAGTTTTTTAAATATTTTTGAAGCCTGATGGCTTTAGGCATAACTCTTTAACAATTGTATTTAAAGATCAACTTTCCTCTTTTGAGCTCTATTTACATGTAAAGCTGTTATATATACCTTTCTTTAAGACCACTTAATGATAGGCAATATTATTTTTCTTTTTTTAAAGATTTTATTTATGTATGTATTTTTATAGAGAGAGGAATGGAGGGAGGAGGAGAGGGAGAGAAACATCAGTGTATAGTTGCCTCTCACATGGCCCCCACTGGGGACCTGGCCCACAACTCAGGCATGTGCCCTGACTGGGAATGTAACTGGTGACCCTTTGGTTCGCAGCCCAGTGTTTAATCCACTGAGCCACACTAGCCAAGGCTTGCTTTTCTCTAAAATTCTTTCTAAGGATTCATAATCACGTGAAGTGCATATTGTCTAAGTTTATCAAACTTATCTTCCCACTTCAAAAACTAAAGACTTCCTTGAGCTGTGTTTGTGCAATATCTGAGCATATGGCACATTTTTCTGAGTATGTGCATTCTCTCAGCCTAATCAGTGTTACCAAGGGCAGTCTTTCTAAAAATGAGTTTTTCACACATTAATCAGTTATTCAGTAAATAAAGAGTTAAAAACAATGTGATCTTGACTCCATAGTTAATCTTCCTTTTTAAAAAAAAAATTATTGTTCAAAGACAGTAGTCGTACTCCCCACCCATTACTCTCTCCTGCCCTCCCCACCCTGCCTCTAACAAAGTAGGAGGGATCATAATATCTGATATCAAATTATATTACAAGACTTGGCTCAATAGTTAATCTTTCTTTAATTTTGTTTTAAGATCCTATAGATGCTGTGAAGTGTGGGTTGAAGTGTTTTGCCCTCCTAAATAAAAATGGTATTTTGGGCCCTGGCTGGCGTAGCTCAGTGGATTGAGCGTGGACTGGGAACCAAAGTGTCCCAAGTTTGATTCCCAGCCAGGGTACATTCCTGGGTTGCAGGCCATAACCCCCAGCAACCGCACATTGATGTTTCTCTCTCTCTCTCTCCCTTCCCTCCCTAAAAATAAATAAATAAAATCTTTAAAAAAATGGTATTTTGAAACTTCAGTATTAATTTTCCCCCTCATAATAAATAAAATTGTCATTCATACTATGTTCTCTTTAAAAATTGTAAAAATTCCCCCTCATAATAAATAAAATTGTCACTCATACTATGTTCTCTTTAAAATGGAAATTGTTCCATTTAATATGTTGAAACCTTATTTTACCATCTTTTATTTGCCTCTCAAGCTTATCAGGATAACTTTCTATGATATAAGTAAATGTATCAGAAGTTTTAGTGTCCTTGAGGATCCCAAGTCATCATATTATAGGTCAGGGTGACTCTTCTATATATGGATTTGTCAGACTCCACTTCCATATGGAGGAAAAGAGAGAATGCCTCTGTATTGTCCTAATTCAGCATACTCAGATCATGGCTGATTTCAACAAATAGCTACTCAAGACACTTTATAATTTCCATCTGTCTGACTTTTATTTTCTTCTGTGAATTATTTCTTTGTGTGTACTTGTTTAGGGCAAGGTTGAATTTTTAATATCATCAACAATATGCTATTGATAGTAAAGAATTACCCAGTATATGTTAAGTATTTTCACATAAATTACATTATTCAATTCCACTGAGAATCCATAAAATAAGCATCATTTCCCCTTCTATGAGTGTGAAAAAAGTAGATAAAATTATACATGATTAGCTAAACTTATGTTGCACAAAGTTCTGTATTATATCAAGGACCCTTTCTTGCCAGTTTTACTTTGCTGCTGTTTGACTGTAGTAGCAGTGAAAAAATGAGAGTTCTTAGATTTTGAATCATCAGTTTTTTAACAAGACAGGTCACTGATGCATCTTACACATAACTTGGCTTCTCTTTTAAAATATATGGCTTATTGGAAACATGATTTATAATGCATTATGTCAAGTGTACCACATGGAACATTTAATAAAAGACTATATTCTAACTATATTATCACAATTCCATTAAATGAATTCAAGTCAAGCCAGAATCTAGAAGAAATTATTTGTAAATAACATATCTAATAAATACATCTGACAAGTATTCTGAATATACAAATAATTCTCAAAACTCAACAATAGGAAAACAATCCAATAAAATAAAAGTAAAATACCTGAATAGTTTTACACTGCACTAAAAAAGATGTATGGATGGAAATAAAAACATAAAAAATGTTCAATATCATAAAGGAAATGCAAATTAAAAACACAATCTATGCTCTTAAGGAGTTGACATCCTTGGAGAGAAGAGAGTAAATTAATCAATCCATAAAATGCTTTATGTATATATAATTATGTATGTGCATATAATTATTAGAGATATTAAGGCAAATAAACAAAGAAAAATAAATAGAGGATTAGGGTGGTATTTTGTGTAAAATTGGGTATAATTTATAGTTGACTTTAAACCAAATATGTAATTGAATCCAGACTTTTCAATATATATTTAAGGATATTGAAATGGAAAATGGTAAAAAAATAATGAAACCCTGTATTGATATTCAAATAACAGAAATTAACTTTAGTTTTTCACAGCACCAAGATCATATTTATTTGCAGTTCATATCACAGTGAGAAAACTATTGCTTTTAAAACATTTCAAATGACAATTTGGCTAATTACATCTGTGCACCTCTTTGTGGTCACAAAAACTCTCATTAAAATTCACTTCTCTCTTCAAACTCTGTGAAACATGGAACTTGTAAACCCTGGCCCATCACTGACTTGGTGCCGTAGAAATGATTTATTCTCTTGAGAGTCCGGTGTTGAGGAATTAAATATGTCTAAGAACTATTTGATAAAAATCATAAGGATGCACATACATGGATGCCCATTCTGGTATTCAGCTCAACATGGCTCTTTGTTTTTCATTTTCATTCTGCTTTCTGTTGTAAGCCAAGTTGTAAAAAATTCAGTGGTACTTTATTGGTTTTGGCTTTCCTTCTGCAACCTTATTATATTATAGAATATGGATGAGTATGTTTATCTGATTCAGTGTGTGTCTTTACATTTAGTGTCAATAACCTTTTTTTTTTTGTCAGATTGTCCCTTACTTCCTCATACCGGGCACTGGACTTATCTCTTACCTAAACTGCTTAACATCCCTACATAAGACATTTCATAAATATGAGAATAATACTCATTAACTAAAAAGAAAAGAGAAGTTTTTAGGACGTTCATGCCAATGTTTTCTTGTCACTCTTAGACTTAGGACCCCAAAGTTTAAGCTGGGATTATAGTAATAAAACTGATAGAATGTGTAATCATGCTCTTTAGGCATATAAACTAGTAAATCTCGTAATGCTGCCTCATTTTTAATCCAAACAATGTGTATTCAGATTACCCATCCTTTTTTAAGTTATGAATAAAGTAATTTATTTACAGGTAATAAAATTAATTTGAACATACTATAATTTTTTACTGATAAGGCCCCATTCTTACTATATTCAATTTATAAATATATTATACTTAAAACAAAACTATATTGATATTTTTTTCCTTTAAAATCCACAAATATGAAAAGCTGGCAATCAACTTTACTGAATAATTGATTTCTAAAGGAAGTCATGGCTAGAAAAATAATTTGAAAGTTATAAATTTCTTATTATATGTAACATTCTATTTTAAAACCATTTTTTTCAGATTGAGAATTTCAATGGTGTAATGAGGCTCCATAACACATCAAATCCATACTTTACACATTACTCTTTCTTTTTACCTGAAGGTAATTATTTAAAGGTGTATATCTGGTGGCATATAAAAATGCAGGTCAATGCCTTTTAAGTAGCTATGTTTTCTTCCAGATACCTCCTGTCATCCAGGTGTAAAGCTTTCATGTTAAACAGTGTTCATCTATTTAATATTGCTTAGATAAAACTCTCCTAATTTATGTAAAGTAGATTCCAGCTTTTTCACACTAAAACCTAAGAATATGTACATTTAGAATATTCATCCTGTTAAAGTATCCAATGGAAATTTATTCTAACATTTCTTTTCTATGGAATAGCAATGAAATATACATGATAGAAATTCTGATTGGCTTTCCTTCTGTCTGGAAGTAATATCTAAAGCACATTTATTTATTTTATTTCAAAATTTTTCATCAAATGAAGATTAAGTACTTTAAGGGCTATAGTTTAGTTTTAAAATATAAGCCAGAGTAAATTCAAGAGGGTAGCTGTTAGCTTCAGTTTTCCCCGGATGTTTGTTTGACAAGAAGATGATGTTGGGACTAGACAAAAAACAAAAATAAAAACAAAAACTTCCTCTGTGGCCTTAAACTCCAATTTGGAAAGCCAAAACATATCAGAGAGGAAGTTTCACTGCCAGCATTATTTACAGCTGCTTTTCTGTGGGTTCCCTTGAATCTCATTGAGCTGGATTACAAATAAAATCAATTTGGCATGAACTACATTCATTCTGAGGACAGCAGTGCTCCCAAGCGCATACTTCGATTAAATTCTTAAACTGACTGCTTATAGCTATGGTGACAATACATCCTGCTAATTCACTGTCAGTTCCATTGTCCTTTCCTGAAACTAACTGCCAAGGCTGCAACAAGAGATCATTGGGTCGCTTTATTTTAATTAGTTAAAAGAAAATATCACTGCTCTGAACAGGGTTGTTTTTTGAGGACTTTGCTTTACATTTTGACTGTAAAGCAATAAAATGGAAAACTTAGTATAATCACTGAACAACAGATTTTTAAGCTCATGTTACATCCACTTTTTTCATTAAAAATTGCTAAAGGAAAAGTATTTGAAATATAATGATAGATACCAGATATTGGAAAGAATATGATTCATAATACTAGATTGCTTATGTGAAAGTCCAATCATTTGGAGGAAAGGTGGTAATGAAAGTTTCTTTTATTTACTGCCCTCTTTTTATAAGATTTTTTGATCCTTTGCTGGCTCTTTAAAACAGTGGCCCCAACCTTTTTGGAACCAGGGACTGGCTTTGTGGAAGATAGTTTTTTTCACGGATGGAGTCATGGTTTCGATATGATTCAAGCACATTATATTAATTGTGCACATTTATTATTACTGCACTGTAATATATAATGAAATAATTATACAAGTCACCATGATGCAGAATCAGTGGGAGCTCTGAGCTGGTTTTCCTGAAACTAAACGGTCCCATCCAGGGGTAATAGGAGAAGTGACTTCTAAAGTGTGTTTCTTATGTCCTGCGTACTTCGTAATCTTGTTTTGGTTGCTGTCCCTGCAGAAAAACCTGCTTTACAAAGATAGGATGTTGGAAATGGAAGCAGGCTTTTCAGTGCTTTTGAGGTAATCTCAGGATATTCTGCCTTGACTTTAATCAGAATGTATGGAAGTACTTCTGAATGTATCAGAAGTTGTCTCAAACATACTTTTAAGGCCACCATCATTTGCAATTTGAAGCACTTCATTGTCTTTTCTCTCTCTCTCTTTTTTTTTTATTGTTGTTCAAATACAATTATACCCATTTCCCCCCCATCACTCCCCTGCCAAGCCAGTCATCCCACCTCCCACCCTCAATCCTACCCTCCTTTGGCTTTGTTCATGGGTCCTTTATACATATTACTTGATGACCCTTCCCCCTTCCTCCCCATTATCCCTTCCCACCATCCCCCTCTGGTTACTGTGAGTTTTTTTTTTCAATATCTCTGGTTATATTTTGTTAAACAGTTGATCTTCTTCTAGCAAGGACAAAGTCAATTCACCCAGCTTATTCACAAATGAGTCATGCATCCATTTTTTCTCAGTTCTAGGGTCTTTTGTGGCTGGGAAGTAATGTTCAGATTCTTTTGAAAGCTGATTATTTTGAAAGGTGAGCATGCACCAGCTGGGAGAAATAAGGCCCTGGCTCAGTCTCTTTCAAAATCTCTGCTAATGTTGGAAACATGTCAAAATCCCAATGTTCACTTGTTGTCCCCATAATTCCAGTTTGGCTTTCAGTGCAGCTACTGTATCTGCCAACTTGAACATAGTTATCGTTCTCTCCTGAAATGACAGATTGAGTTTATCAAGCAGGTGGAATGTGTCACACAAGTAAGCAAATTTTGCTACCTATTCTATGTCACTGAATGTGTTGACTGTTTTTCTAAAAGAAATTTCTGGAGCAGCTCTAATAACTCAGAAACTCTGGCTGGTGAGCCACCTTTAGCAAGCCACCTCACTTCTCTGTGTAAGAGAAGACGTATATGCTCTGTGTCCATCTCCCAGAGCTATGCGAACAGATGTGAGTTAAGGGCATGTACTTTAATGCAGTTGGTAATTTTAATCACATCCTGCAAAATATTGTTAAGCTCAGGTGACATTCTTCAGCTGGCCAGCATTTCTCTATGGATGACACAGTGTGTAGTCTCACATGCAGAAGCGATCTCTTTGACCCGAGTAGCAAAACCTGAAAGCCACCCAGTCATGGCAGCTGCTCTGTCCATGCATGTGCTGACACAAACTGACTAGTTCAGTTTTCCTGATATGTAATCATTCAAAATCTTGAATAGTTCTTTTTTTTAAGGTTTTTTATTTCTTTATTTTAGAGAGGGGGAAAGGAGGGAGAAAGAGAGAGATGTATGGTTGCCTCTCACACCCCACTGCACTGGGGACCTGGTCTACAACCCAGGCATGTGCCCTGACTGGGAATTGAACTGAAGACCATTTGGCTCACAGGCTGGTGCTAAATCCACTGAGCCATACCAGCCAGAGTTTCTTGAATAGTCATGTAGTAGTGGTGTTGATTGACAACAAAAGTGCATATAACAAGTCCTCATGCACATCCTCTTGAAAAATATATCACACAAAAACAAACCTCATTGTCAACATCTGTAGACTCATCAACCCAGATGTGTACCACAGCGACACATTAATCCTAATAATTGTGCCACAATACCCTCTCCTATTTCATCAGTTCATCTAGTTTTGGTGCTAGCCAAAAGAGGAACACATACCACTTTTTGAACTGCAGCTTCTCCTAAAAGTTCATGACAAATGTCCTTAGTAGTGGGCAGGATCAGCTCTTCACCAATGGTAAGGGGCTTCCTAGCTTTAGCAATGCGGTCAGCCACTAGGAAGGAGGCTCTCAGTACATCACCCTTAGTGCATCACATTGGATGAAGTGGTGTCCTTCAGTAATTTTTTCCTGTTCTTTGTGTTCATGTGTTTTTTTTCTTGTGAAAAATCCAAAGGCTTGTCTTGTGATGCAGGGTGCTTTGTCTCTATGAGGGGAAGCAATTTTGAAGGTTTAATGGCTTCAGTTGGATAGCCGATCACAGCATATTATTACAAAGCAAGCCTGGAGAATGTGAATTACTTGTTGCCATGAACCCATAATTTAAGTAAGACTCTTGGTGTTTTATTTTAAATGTAGTTTCTTTTTTGTTGGCAGCCTTAGAGTCTTTTCCTGTCTCATCATTAGGTATTTCCCACTTTTTAAAGAAGCTCTCCAGCAACATTTGTTTTTCACTCATTTTCTCTAGGGTTAGCTTATGGGCTTACCAAAACAGACTCAGACAGGTGTGCAGTGGGGGAAAGAGGTGCCAGCAGAAGTGGTAAATAAAATAACATGTGGGCCACATGCAAACTAATAAGTGTTTGCTTCTGACTTAAAACCTGCCACCAGGTGAAGGTTAATTGTCACTAATAGGGTTTTGATATGAGTTTGCAAATAATTGATTTGTTGTGGTCTCTGTGCAGTGAAACCTCTCTGCTAATGATAATCTGTATTTGCAGCCACTCCCCAGGGCTGGCATCACCACCACCTCAGCTCCACCTCAGATCACCAGGCATTAGAATGTCATAAGAAGTGTGCAACCTAGACCCCTTGCTAGTTCACAGTAGGGTTCATGCTCCTATGAGAATCTGATGCTACCATTGATCTATCAGGAGGCAGAGTTTAGGTGGTAATGCAAGTGGTGGGGAGCAGCTGTAAATACAGATGAAGTTTCACTTGCTTGCCTAATAGGATCCTTCTGCTCTTCAGTCTGGTCCCCAACTCACCAGGGACCACTAGCAGTCTGTGGCCCTGGGGGTTGGAGGCCCTGCTTTAACACATCAATAAGTATGTAACTGTAGGGAAGTTGACAGTTTCTGACTGTATGAGGCTATGGGGAAAATTCAACATGTAAGACATGGTTCTCCTATGGTATTACCTTTAAAGGTAAAAATGAGTTACTATAACAGGATATATGAAATAAATTTTAATTATTTTAACTGAAAAGATAAACTAATTTTTTATTATTGAATGTACACATAACACTAAAATGTGATATTGTTAAAAGTCCATTTCTTATATGTATTACTAATAAATACAAGGACCTTTTATCTAATAATTTTTATTATTTTTTAATGCTAAAATCAAATTTTGTCTTAAAGCTATAGTATCAAATAATGAGGATTGAGTTACTCAACAAGTGACCACTATGAGGAGCCAGATACTATTCTGAATTTTAACAATATAGTTATGAACATGAGGACCCTGCCCTCATATCACTTCCATTTAAGTGATACTGATATTTTCTAATTTGCATTATTAATGCATTCTGACTGAATCGAAACATTTATGCCCTGACCGAAGGGCTCAGTTGGTTGGAGTGTCATTCCATACACCAATATGTTGTGGGTTCAATCCCTAGTCAGGGCACATACCTACATTGTGATTTGATTCCTGGTTTGGATGCATATGGGAGGCAACTGATCTGTTTCTTTCTCACACTGATCTCTCTCTCTCTCTCCCCCTCTCTCTGTTTGTCTCTCCCTCCCTCCTCCTCCCTCTCTAAAATCAATAATAATATCCTTGGGTAAGGATTTTTTAAAAATTAACTGGGAATACTCCTATTACTTCAACACACCTTTGAGAAAACATTTAACAATAAAAAGAATGCATTATTTTTAAAACTTTGGCTTAAGGCAGACATGTGGAAAAAACACCACTACCTAATTGACTTTGATTTTACATTATTCTGATAACTCAAGTTAACCTTTACAAATGGAAATGTGCCCTAATTCATTTCTGTTATTGGTTACTAGGCTCCTAGTTACCATGGCTTTTGAGGTGGAAATTATCATCTCTATAACTAGCCTGGTGTTATGGTGCCCAATTAGTGAACTGAGTTTGAAGTCTTTGTATTAGGACTCCAAATTTGGGACATAATAGACAAGAAAAGGAAAAAAAAATTGCTGTTGTTGCTATTAAACAGTGGTTAAAGACCTTTTATGCTACTTCTGTACCCTAATACATATGAATCTCCCAAATTATTTTATTAATAAAGAAAATAAAAGCACACTCTTTATTAAATCAATAACTCAATTTTCACATTTCTGAACTCAAATAGAAAGTGAATTAAGTATTGCTTCAGAAAAACTCTATAAAGACCATATTTATATGCCTCCAGGCATAGACTAGGCAAACCCACTCTTGCGCACCCATTCTCTCAGAGGGCAGCACAGGTCTACGTGTCAGTCCTCTAATTCTTGCTGACCCCACTGAGCGATTCCTCAAAGGGCCCGTGCTGTGAAGCTGTTGAGCCCACCAGGAAACTAAACTGTTTGCTTGTTTTACTCTGGTGAAAAACCAAATCTATCAAAAACATTTGAAATCATCATAAATCACAGAGTTTCTTCCCACTTTTAAAAAATATGCCCTTTAAAAGTCTCAAAACATGTTGGAAGTCAATGCTGTTTAAATTCAGTTCTGCCTATGTGTTTCCATCTTTTCCATCTCGAATCTCAGTGGAACTCTTATTGCAGATATAAAATATTCCTGCTGAGAACCTAGAGAATTATTGTTTTTTCTTTTTTCTTGTTAAATTCTACACAGAAAATTTTAATTTGCAAAGAATCAACAGGAAGTCAGCCATATGTTACATAAATGTGATTTTTTAATCTTTTAAAATGTTACAAGACTGGAAAGACTGGACATTTTCCTTTAGGTGTCATTTAAATTTTTAATATATTTATATGTAATCTACAATGTGCCTCTTTAATTCCTTATGTGGAAAAATATAATTTAATATTTTTTTCCTTCTGATTGAGGGTCATCAACAAAATTTGATTAATGTACCCATTTTAATTGATAAGAAAACATGAGCTAGTCTATTCAATGTAGCCATGTAAAGAGCAGTTTGAGGATCTTCACAATGCATATTCTCTTTTGGCTGTTGTTCGTTGATAATGAAAGGCGTGGTCTATAAGATATTTAATATGGAATTTGGGTTTAAATACATTAAATCAGAATTTAGGACTTCTCAACATACATGGATCTACTTCATACATCCAACTTCAGGAAAGGGGTAACCAATGAAGATGTGGAAAAGAAGCAAACTTCAGCTGAATTACTGTTTTCTTTGTTTCTTATATTTTTATTGAGATATGGAACCAATATGGAAAATGATACATTAAAAAATCATGGCAGTTATAACATCAATCTGAAAACTTTCCTCAAAGAGCTATTGAAACTCCATAGTTATAAATTTAAAATCAATACATTAATATCCATTAATAGTTTTATACAAACATATTAGTAATGGTGGTTTTATATAATGAATAATAACTTCACTTATTCATAAATTATACTTTATAAGTTAAATACTAATATACTTAATTAAAGTATTTTATATTGAAAAGAAAACCAACTTACTGATGTTTTAATTTTTTCCAAACATCAACTTATATGAATCATGACACTCTGCCCTCCAGTAGTATTTTTGTTAACAGGTTATTTCATTAAATATTATACTATAGTTTTCTATCTTCATGTTTTATTGAATAACAAATATTTTTAAGAACCAAAATACATAAAGAATTCACACAACTCCACACTATGAAGACAAATAATCCAGTTAAAAAAATGGGCAAAAAAACTGAACAGATGCTTCTCCATGGAGGACATACAGGAGGTCCAGGGACATATGAAAGGATGCTCAACATCACTAGCCATCAGAGAGATGCAAATTAAAACTACTGCTCACCAGTGAGAATGGCCATCATAAACAAATGGACAAACAATAAGTGCTGGTGAGGTTATGGAGAAAAGGAAACCCTAGTGCACTGTTGGTAGGAATGCAGGCTGGTACAGCCACTGTGGAAAACCATATGGAATTTTCTCAGAAAACTAAAAGTGAAACTGACTTTTGATCAGACAGTACCTCTGCTGGGGTTATACCTGAAGAATCCTTAAAAACCAATTCAAAAGGACCTATGCACCCCAATGTACATAGCAATGTTATTTACAATATTCAAGTGCTAGAAACAGCTAAATGCCCATCAGTAAATGATTGGATTAAAAAACTGTAACACATTTATACAATGGAACTCTATGCACCAGAAAGAAAGAAAGTGCTCCAGCCCTTCTAGACAGCATGGATGGAACTGGAGAGCATTATGTTAAATGAAATAAGACAGGTAATGAAAGACAAATCCCATATGATCTCACCTATAAGTGGAACCTAATCAACAAAACAAATAAGCAAATAAAATAGAATCAGAGACATCAAAATTAAGAGCAAACTGACAGTAACTAGAGGGGATCAGGGAAGGAGATTACGGGGAAAGAGGGGAAGAGTCATCAAGGAATATGTATGAAGGACCCATGGACAAAGACAAGGGTGGAAGCATTGAATGTGGGGGGTGGGGTGGGTAGGGAAGAACAGAGTAAAGGAGGAAAATGGGGACAACTGTAATTGAATAACAACAACAAAGAACCAAAGGGCTCTTTGTTTGAAGTCATCATATTTTTTAAAATTATTTTTATTAGTGTTCAAGTACACTTGTCTATGTATTCCACCTCCACTCCCCCAACCCCAGCCATCCCCAGCTCCCACCGTCGATTCTACCCTCCTTTGGCTTTGTCCACTTGTTCTTTATAAATGTTCCTTGATGACCCTTCCCCTCCCCCTTGGTTACTCCCTCCAACCTCCCCTTGGGTTACTCTCAGTTTGTTCTTTATTTCAATGTCTCTGGTTCTATTTTGCTTGCTTGTTTTGTTGATTAGGTTCCACTAATAGTTGAGATCATATGATATTTGTCTTTCACCACCTAGCTTATTTCACTTAGTATAGAACTCTCCATGCTGTGGTAAAGGGTAGGAACTCCTTCTTTCTTTCTGCTGCATAGAATTCCATTGTGTAAATTTACCACCATTTTTTGATCCACTCATTTACTGATGGGCATTTAGGTTGCTCCCAACATTTGGCTATTGTAAATTGTGCTGCTATGAACTTTGGGGTGCGTAGATTCTTTTGAATTGGTGTTTCAGGATTCTTTGGGTATAATCCCAGCAAAGGAATTGTCTGATTGAAAGTCAGTTCCATTTTTAGTTTTCTGAGGAAATTCCATACTGTTTTCCACAGTGGCTGCACCAGTCTGAATTTCCACCAACAGTGTACTAGGATTCCCTTTTCTCCACAGTCCCAACAGCACTTATTGTTTCTCTATTTGTTTATGATGGCCATTCTGACCAGTGTGAAGTGGTATGTCATTGTGGTTTTAATCTGCATCTCTCTGATGGCTAGTGATGCTGAGTATCCTTTCATATGTCTCTGGGCCCTCTGTATGTCCTTTTCGGAGAAGTGTCTGTTCAGGCCCTTTGCCCAATTTTTAACTGTGAACCTGTCATATTTTCATGAATCTCATCAATGATCTGAAATTTCTCACCCTTCAAAGATGATTTTAGTTTTTGGAAAAAGTAGAATTTTCAGGGCACCAAATCTGGGCTGTAGGGGGGCTGAGTCATCCCAAGTCACCTGGGTGATTTGATGTTTTGCCAAAAAACTGTGCGGCAGACGTGATGCATGAGGAGGCACGTTGTGATGAAGGTACCAATCACCAGTTGCCCAAAGCTGTAGACTTCCAAATTATCCAAACAGTCTCTGAAGACAAATGTTCAAGCTTAATGCAAAATTTGATGCATATCTGTAGCTCTTCATGATCAGCCATGTTAAACATGGTGGTCAAGCAGTACACATGCTGGCTGGATGGTGTCTACTGCCCCCACTGACTAACAGTGAAGTCATCATTGTTCACACATGTACAGTCCTGTCCACTCTCCTTGACTGTCCAGTTGCATCAATGTTACACAAACCTTTCTTGTTATATTAATAATGGCTGGAATTTTCCCAGACAGACATTAGTATCTTTGTATTTATAAATACCAACAGTCACCAATACAATACATAGGTGACAGAGGTGTAGGTCTAGATGGTAAACACTTTGTCAATCATTTTTTCCATATAATGGCTCTTTGAGGTAAATTTTTAACATTGCACTTATTTCATTGTTTTACCCCTCAAAACACAAAAATTCTGCTCAATATATTTTGGTTCCCATTTAAGTTTTTCCATTTTAATTATTTAATTTCAGTTGACATGCCATATTATGTTAGTTTGAAGTGTACAACATTTATAAAGTGATCACCTCAATAAGACTAGTATCCATCTGACACCATACAGCTATATCATTCTTTAAAATTATTAGTATGGTTCATAAGATATCGTTAACAATGATTGCCTTTAAGAAAGGAGATGATGATGGAAGAGATATATATGATTTTGCTTACTTGTTAAAATATAGATGTCCTCTCCAGCCGCTCCCCCAAGTTTTTAATTCAAAAAGCATATATTTTTGAATTAAAAAAGCATATGTTTCATGCAATCTGTTTTGTATGTCCATATATGCTCATATCTTTATTAAGTAGTAATGCACTATGTCTTTCTCTGAGGTACTCAATGTTTAACAATACGGGAAATTAAATTATTTAAAATTTTTCATCATATGTTAACCTCAGGGATATAATCCTTCAGGCAAAGTTTCTTTAGCAGAAACTAAATTGTTTAAAAATAATATGCATCATAAACATGAGCCAACACATAGAGCTTATATTTTTAATTTGTGTTATGGAAGTTAGAGAATTGTAAACTTAATCTGTTGGTAGCTGTTTTCATTTGTTGCTAGATTTGAAAATGTGTAGATTGTAGATCCATTAGCTATTTGCAAATCTGACTATAATATCACACTGATAACATAACCAGACATTTCCAAGCCTCTTTCAATAAACAATGAAATTTCTCATAGCTGTGGCTTTATAAGGAGAATAAAACAGAAAACATATGAATAAATTATTTAAAACTGTAAAACATGAGTTGATAAGTGGCCAAGGTTATGAATAGTTGTTTAAGTAAAGCAACATTTTGGATACTTAGGATGATCATTATTTTTATTGGATAATAATTTTTTTCTTCTAAGATACTTTGATTTGCATTTTAAATCTTAAACAAAAAGTCATGTAACAATAATATTTTATTCTCTAGCCATTGTGGTTAAAGAGAATTGAGCACAGTAAGAGGTTATAATTCATCAATTAGCATAAAGGCTTCAAATCTCTTTATTGTCTGAAATATACTTGACTAATATATAGACTTTCACTCCATTAAAAATGGTTTTGTTACTTGTATCTACAGAGCCAGCTTATATAAGAAATAATGAGAGGATTTTTTATATGTATTTTAATCATAAAACTATGACCTCAGGGTAATTTTCAGAGAGTGTATTGGAAGATTATGATTTTTTAGAAACTACTTAATGCAAATACATTTAGTCCTTTTAACAACTTACCAAACTGCATTTCAGAAGGTAATCTTTTTTAAGCTATATTTCTTCACTTGGTTACCCTCATTAAAAGTCTATAATCAAACCCGGCCGGCGTAGCTCAGTGGATTGAGTGCGGGCTGGGAACCAAAGTGTCCTAGGTTAGATTCCCAGCCAGGGTACATTCCTGGGTTGCAGGCCATAAGCCCCAGCAACCTCACATTGATGTCTCTCTCTCTCTCTCTCCCTCTCTCTCTCTCTCTCTCTCTCTCTCTATCTCCCTCTCTTCCCTCCCTAAAAATAAATAAATAAAATCTTTAAAAAAAATGTCTATAATCACTTGACCTGTGATAAGAATATAAATATACAATGATTTTAAACATTACTAAAATCATTATTAAAAAGTACAATGTTAAAAATGTTTCGATTTTATTTTTAATATATTTTATTGAATATGCTATTACAGTTGTTCCAATTTTTCCCTTTTACATCCTTCTAACAGGTACCCTCATTTCCTCCAGCAATGTCCCCTTAGTTCATGCCCATGGGTCATACCTGTAAGTTCTTTGGATAATTAATTTTCTATACTGTTCTTAACATCCACCTATCTATTCTGTACCTATCAATTTGTATTTCTTAATTCCTTCACCTTTCCCCCAATTTACCCCTTTCCACCTTCCAGTTGATAACCCTCCTAATAATCTCCACATTTATGATCCTGTTCCTGTTCTGCTTGTTTGCTTAGCTTGTTTTTTTTTTAATTCAGTTGTTGATAGTTGTAGATTTATTGCCTTTTTATTGTTCATAGTTTTGTCTACTTTTTCTAATATAATTTCCTATAACATTTCATGTAATAATAGTTTAGTGATGATGAACTCCTTTAGCTTTACCTCGTCTGGGAAGCACTTTATCTGCCTTGCATTCTAAATTATATTTTTGCCGGATAGAGAAATCTAGGTTGTAGGTCCTTGCTTTTCATCATTTTGAATACTTCTTGCCAGTCAGTCCCTTCTAGCTTACAAAATTTCTGTTGAGACATCAGCCAAAAGGCTTAGGAAACTCCTTTTTAGATAACTATCTGCTTTTCTCTTGCTGCTTTTAGGATTACTCTTTATCTTTAACCTTTGACATTTTAATTATGATGTGTCTTAGTGTGGTCCTCTTTTGGTCCAACTTGTTTGGGATTCTCTGTGCTTCTGGGACTTGTATGTCTGTTTCCTTCACCAAACTGAAGAAGTTTTCTTTCATTATATTTTTCAAATAAGTTTTCAATTTCTTGCTCTTCCTTTTCGCCTTCTAGCACCCCCATGATTCAGATGTCAGTATGTTTGGAGATGGTCCAGTGGCTTCTTAGTCTACCCTAATTTTTTTAATTCTTTTTTTTTTGCTGTTCTGATTAAATGCTTTATTTTTCTTGTATTCCAAATTGTTGATGCATTGCTCAGCTTCATCCCCTCCACTGTTGGCTCCCTGTAGATTTTTATTTCACTCAATGTAAATGTCATTTCTGCCAGGGTCTTTTTTATGCTGTTGAAGTACCCAGTGAGTTCTCTGGGAATCCTAATCACCAGTGTTTTGAACTCTGCATCTGAGAGGTTGCATATCTCCATTTCATTTAGTTCTCTTTCTGGAGTTTTTGTTGTTGTTTGTTTGTTTGTTTGTTTTTGTTCTCTCCTTTGGGACATATTTATCTGTCTCCTCAATTTGGCAGCCTCCCTGTGTTTGTTTCTATGTAACAGATAGAGCTGCTTTGACTTCCTGTCTTAGTAGCATGGCCTATTGTAGAAAATCACACCTGTAAGTTGTATGGGGTGGAGACTAGGTAATCGCTTGAGCAGAGGAACCCATGTTACAGCTTTGTGTGGGGCAGGGCTTGGAGAAGGGACAATGCTGCTGCCTGGCCTCTGGAGTTTTGCTCAGAAAGAAGCTGTCTTCCTGCACTCACCCTACTGATAGTCACCTCAACCTCTCGCCCTATGCTACTGGTGCCCTTCAAGCTGTTGCCCTTCTGCTGAATCCCAGAGTGGGTGTATCTGTTTAAGTCCTAAGTCCATTGCAGACCCTTTAAGGCAAGTTTCCTGAGAATCCTATAGTTTCTTCTGCCACCCCAAATCCCATAGGTTTTCACAGCCAGAAATTATGCGGGCTTATTTTCCTGGTGCTGAAACCCTGGGCTGGGTGCTCTTGTCTAGGGATGGGATCTCATGCTCCCAAGGTATCCCTCCTGATTTTTCTCCACCACACATGGATGTGGGACCATCCATTCCATGTCCATACCTCTCTACACCTCTCTATCTCTCTGTGCCTCTTTGCTTACCTCCACATCTCTGCCCCTCCCACCCATCTGAATGAATGTGGCCTCTTTAAATCCTTGGTTGTCAGACTTACACACAGCTCCATTTTCTGATGAATCTGGGTGATATTTGTTTTGTAGTCTAGTTGTAACTTTTGCTGTAATTGTGCAAGGAGGCAAAGCATGTTTAGCTATGCCTCCATCTTGACTATAAGTCCCAATAGATTTTAGGTTTTGTAGCATTTATAATACCTAAAAGGTCAAATTTATCATTTATTGAAGACAAAAACTGCCCCCAACTTGGTATAATTTATGTAATTCCTCACCTTTAGAAATTGGTTCAATTTTTTTCTTAATGGCTGGCAGCTTTCTGAATTTGTAGAGTGTTCCTAGAGCATTTGTAACATGACAGGTTTGTCCTTTCAGCCTTGGTTTAGTGGCCCAACACTGTCAGCTCTACTTGACTAGGAATGAATATTAATGTGTTTTCCTCCATGGAATTCTTAGAAATGAGATGTCAAAAATTAAATTTTATAAACTCTACTTTTTTGATATATCTGGCCTAATAGAAGTTGATAACATGCTCATGTTATTGTTTTCTAATACTAATAGTTGCAAGAACGCTTTGACTTCAAGACATAGTCCACCAGTAACACAATCTCATAATCTGTAACCATACCTACCATGATGATATTTGTTGATGAGGGAATCACAGTTTTTACCATTTCATCAAAAGATAAAGATGGAGACTGTTAAACATAATCAGGAAGCTCTTTGTAGTACTGCATAAAATATCAGTTGATAAGTCAAAGGACTGCTATCTCTTAATCAGATGGAATAATCAAAAACAAATTAATAGAGGGTTATATTAAAATATATAAAAATGTATTATGCCAAAATAATCAATGTAGGAATCTGCAAACATTGCCAAATGACTTATTCACTAATATGATTATAATTACCATAGATTAATTAGATGTAAACTAAATCAAAGTAGATAGAGTGGATATAGATTTTTTTCTGAAATTTAATTTGTTATCCTCTTCTTTAAGAATGTTTTTATGCAGTCATCTAGGTCAAGTTTTTTTTTTAAACTGAGTCGCTTTCCTTATAACTAGAAGAAACTAATAAAAAACATTAAGCAATTGCTTTCTCACCATATATGAAAAACATTTATAATTTCTCCTCCTCTATTTATTAAAACTAGTGAATATTTTATTGTTTTAGGTTAAAAGTAGAATTATATGAGAATAACAGCTCTAAAATAAATAAATAAAATAGTTAAGACAATTTATTTTAAGCCTTCTTAAACATTACTACTTATTTTGATTTGATTTCACTAGATTGAGTAGATTGAAGCTCCAAAAGTTTATCCTAATACACAGCCATGCCCACAATTTGCTTACTTCAACTTGTTAGGGAAAAATCAATTCTTTTCTTATCCATCTTACTTTGAAAATGTTATGTTTAGAGTAGTTTATTTATTGCCAGCTCATTTTCTGTTCAGATATACTCATGGGAAAATATGCAAGGATCTATGTATATTTATGCTGAGGGCACAAGGATAGCTTTTTAACCATGATAAAATTAAATATTTAATCTTTATGAGGATAAAAATATGTAGTTAAAATTAAGAATCAAAAATATTTTCTAAGTCTGGGTCTCCCTTAATACTGTAATGTTGATTCATTTATAAGAATAATTTGTCCTAAGCCAAACCATATTCAACTTCTAAGCCTAAACATTGTAGAATATGAAAATATTTAAAGAATGTTCCCATTTAATAACTTGATTCTTTGAGAAGAAATGTCTCAGGCACACTAGTGTTTTGTTGAAGTTTCTTTCTCTCTCTCTCTTTATAAACTATGATCTACTCTTGGTATATTAAGCTAATTTTATGTGGGTTATAGTGTTTTCTCTCTCTTAGATTCTGTCGTGGGCCAATTTTTTTCTAACCCTTTTTAATGACATTTGGAGCACGCAGGAGTTGCTAATCTCATTGTCTACAGTCTCATTCTTATTTACTAATTCTGGGAAGACTCCTGAGGTTATGTGAGTTCCAGAGAAACAGAGAGATCAGAATCAGAGAAGTTTTCTTCTTATTGTCTGACAGAGACCCTGTTCATTTAATTTATGATAAATCTATTCAGTTCAAGCACTTGTTCTCAACCCTGCCTGTATATTAAACTTATGGATACCTATGACCTGGGACCGAACCAGAAATTTTTCTTTAATTAGTTTGAGGTATGGATATTTTAAGCTCCATGCATAATTCTAATGTGCAGTAGTGGTTAAGAGTCACCCTTAAAATAGGGCTGCTGAAGTTAGAGTAGATCCTAAGATTGTCAAGGAGCAACAAGTAAAACTCAGAGTTCAGAGGCTTCTTTGCAAAATTATGCTTTCTGGAAAAGTAATCATATAGGTAGCAGTTTGAGGACCTTGAGGACTTTTTTTTAACCTGATTTAGATGAATTAGGGATAGGAATGAAAGAGTGACATGTGAGATTGTAAGTTATATCAATATATTTATGTGGAATTTTGATGTAAGAACTTAAAAATAAATTAGGTGATTTTAGCAATTTTAGATGTTAATACCTTCAAATATGTTTCAAAAATATCTTAAAACATAACTGTTAGGCTTTAGTAAATCAGTGTTTTATACATCACAATCTTTCTCACGATGTGACTCCCAGAACTCCTATAACAGTGTCACCCAGGTGAACTGTTGAAATCTTAAATTCTGGGCCCTGGCTCTGACCTTATCAACCATGATCTCTTGGGGATGGTAACTGGTTTTCCAGATGACTACTAGACACACTTAGCTTGAGCACTGTTGTGTGCTCAAGCACTGAAGGCCACTGCCTGTATCACAACATATCAGCGTAAAGCTAACCCCTCAATCCTAATTTCATGTAGATTTTCTGCCCAGTTTGACAAATTATTGATATTTAACAACCTGTAGTACAGTATGTTCACTGGGTAGACATACAGGGAAAGAAAATACACAGATGATATGAATTGAATAGTGGTGTTACTGCAAAGAAGAACAAAAGGGTGATAAATGTTAACTTCCCTCCAAATCCTTCCATGTGTGATGTATCACATAACTCCTCCTTTTGAAGGGAATAGAGCATTGCTAGAGAAATTTATGTGCATCTAGGCAGTACTGGAAACATGATGTTGGGGTGCCTAGGTGTGAACACATGTCAGTGTGTGGAATAGTGTGTGCATATACAGAGCTGCTGGCTATTCTGTGGGCAAACAAAGAAGCTTGTTTTCTATGTTTTATATTCTAAGTGCAATGCCACTGGGTGTGCCTCTGACCTTTGGAGTCACTCTTATGGGGTCACTGCATTTAAATAAATACAGAGATAACAGTTATAGAGCTCTTACTATATGCCAGGCAATGTGATATATGCCTTAGGTATGTTATCATTTCTTTTCATGCTACAAATGAAGATAAAAATTTTATTTCCATTTTCCATATGAGGAAATTGAGATTCAAAAAGGATTAATAACTTGTCCAAAGCCACAGTACTTAGTGGTAGAAATGAAAGATATGCCCATCTTTTGATTTTGGACATGAATCTCTATCTCTTAAGTATAATCCATACTCTTCAGTGTTGCATGACGTGCATGCTTAGATGAGTTTCCTAGGGATGCTGTAACAAATTAGGTCACTTTAAACTACAGAAACATGTTCTCTCCTACATTTGTGTATGCTAGAAGTTTGTAATCAAGTTGTTGGTTAGTCCATGTTTTCTCTGAAGTCTGTAGGAGATGATTCTTCTTTGCTTATTTGAGATTTTGGTAATTTGCTGGCAATCTTTGCCATTACTCTGTTTGCAGCTGCATAACTCCAATCTCAGCCTTCATTGTCACAAGGCATTTGTTTTGTCTCCTTTTTTCTTTTTAAATATTTTAATTGATTTATTTTAGTAAGAGGGAAGGGAGAGAGAGAGAGGAAGGCATGCAGAGAAGCATCGATTTATTGTTTCACTGAGTTATGCATTTATTGGTTGATTTTATCAAGAAGAATCTCCCTGATGGGGGATTGAACCTGCAATCTTGGCATATTAGTATGATGCCCTAACCAACTGAGCTACCAGACCAAGGCTTCCTGTGTTTCTATCAGTGCCAAATATTCCCTTATTTTAAGAACACTAGTCATTGAACCAGGACCCACCTTAATACAGTATGAGTACATTATAATTTGGTTACATCTGCAAATAATCTATTTCCAAATAAGATCACATTTATACTTTTTTGGTAAAATGATTTTTTTTTCTTTAATGGAGAATGATGGGCAGGCATGACACCACTTAACCCCACAGAGCATTTGTCAGTGCCTTGTTGTAACTCTGGGCCATCTGACAACACATTTTGGAATTATCATGATAAACAGCCTTATATTTCTCTGATCCACCCTTAGCTACAATTTCACATTTCCACTGAAACCATAGCCTTGCTTTTATGCAATATCTGCTGTGATTAATAATATAAACAGTAACTTAACATTGATTTCTCCATTGCTGTTTCCAAAGTTTATATTCAAGTTTTTTTCCATTAAGCTATGCTGTGCCTGTGATGCACTGCTAGTGATAAACATACGGGAACAATTTTGTTGAGTAAGAGGTTTGAAGACAAGTGTGGCCTGATTCACTGTACAAAGGAAGAGAAGGTCTGGTTGACAATTCTGAATGGAGAATACAGAAGTTGTGAGGTGAAGTTGTGGGGAGCAAAGGGAATCAAAGTGGTTCAAATGGTCTGGTCTAGAATGTCAAATGTAATCTGATGAAAAACCTAGAATTTTAACATCCTAAGATGAAAAGAAGTAGAGAGGTTATAGCTCATCTGTAGGACCAGGGTACAGAAGGAAGAGAAGGGAATTCATAGAATAAGTAATTAATAATCAATCCCAAAATATTAGTTATCCAAGACAAAGTAGCCCAGCTGCTTTAGAGAAAAAGATGTCTGTGCATAGTTCTCAACAACCAAGGACCACAGTGGTGCTGGACTGACAGGTACATTGGAAAATGTTAGCATAATCTAGATCTGTAAGCTGAGAATCATGAGCTTTGGGGAACACAGATAAAGATAGCCATTTTCAATAGGTATCATACTCTTGAGCCAGAGGATGAGTGTGTTGGTCTAGCCAGTGATATTACTTTTAAGATGCAAACTACAGAAAATAATAGCTTAGATTTTTTTGTACCTTAATTTTTCCCCAGTCTAGTATGTATGGTTTGGAATAAGTAGGAAAAGACAAGTGTAATGTGTTAAAATATCTTGTATAATTTTATCAGTAACCATTATATTTATCCATACTAGTTTGGGGGTATGTGCTATTTAGGGTTCACATATCCTTCGAAATAAAGGACTGCAAGTTAAATTCTTACTCCATTTAGACCATTATAAAAAATGAGTTTGTCTATTAGATAATATCAGATATGATGAGGGTGAAATGCAGAACAGCAAAATGTGAAATGCCTATAATTTGGATACACGTATTGCGATAATTAGCACATAAGATACATCCAATAGCCATTTTCCAAATGGTTGTAAATAATCTGAAGTTAACAGTCACCGACAAAACAGCAAATATGAGGACCATAGTGATAGTATTTAGAGAGATGACAATTCATACTCTTCAGAGGTGGAATCCCAATGAACAGCACTGCACCATGAAAGCTCTGAAAGTGCTACAGAAAACACACTTGATTTTCATCCCCACATCACCATAAAAACTGGCTGCCTAGTACCTTCCCAGCTCAGCAATGCAAAAGAAGCAGTTGGTGGGTAGCCACAGTCATTAACTGATGCTATACGGTATCTCACAATTTACCTTTGATAGGAAGTGTGTCTGAACTCTGAAGCTATCACAATTACTGGAATAATTGGTTATTTTTCCCTTTCCACAAACAGAAAGCAAAATGACATTGTGTTCATCTATTTTCAAACAAGAAATGTTCCTTAGAGACCTTTTTTGTTTTCTTCAGTACAAGCTCTAATAAAATTTGAAAGCAAACAATGCCTTTCTTTCAGTAAATACTTGGCAGTAGGTAGAGATATCAGTTACAGATGCCAAGCTGTAAATTTCATACCACCAGCCTACTGCTTTCCATTTCTGCATTTCTTTGTCTATTTAGAGGTTAAAGTGATATAACAATTTTTCTTATAAGAAAAGAGAAAACAAACTTGTAATATATCTTGGATTTTATTCAATATTCTTCTTTCTAGAATTAGTGAAGAATGAAGGAATGTAAAGTAACTTTTAAATAAAAAAAAATCTGGGTTTAAAAAAATGAAAATCCATGTGATTTTTTTATCCTAGAATAATTTATTCAGAAAGTATTATTAGAGCA
Organism: Phyllostomus discolor; assembly: GCF_004126475.2. Lineage (NCBI taxonomy): Eukaryota > Metazoa > Chordata > Mammalia > Chiroptera > Phyllostomidae > Phyllostomus > Phyllostomus discolor. The sequence goes on from NC_040907.2 coordinate 138,718,783, forward strand.
TTAATCATTAAAAATTTTTGTCATCTTTGGTGTTGAGTTCATGCTTTGGCTAATAATGAGATACTTGCCCTCTTCCTAAAGCATTATATGCAAACATGATGAAGGAACAGACACCTTATTTTTCCCACTGGCTCTCTTTTGGAAAGAAATAGTTTGTTCCAGTTGACTAAAATAGACTTCTCATAGATCATTTTAAAAAATGGATCATAACCCAGTCCTGTACTGACTGGCAGCAAAGGAGTTACAATAAGACGTTTAAATTAATCTACTGGTGCAATAATAGGTATTAGAAAGTTGAACACAATGCCATCAATAGTACGTTTTGAACTCATGTTGTAATTACATTAGAAACTAAGATATTCAAAACTATGTAACATTATCAGGGCTCAATGCATGATTGGTGTTTTTTTTTTAAGATTTTATTTATTTATTTTTTAGAGAGGGAAGGGAGGGGGAGAGAGAGAGAGAGAGAGAGAGAGAGAGAGAGAGAGAGAGAGAGAGAGAGAGAGAGAGAAACATCAATATGCGGTTGCTGGGGGCCATGGCCTGCAACCCAGGCATGTGCCGTGACTGGGAATTGAACCTGGGACACTTTGGTTCGCAGCCCACGCTCCACGCTCAATCCACTGAGCTACGCCAGCCAGGGCACGATTGGTGTTTTTAAAAGTTCTCTCTAATTCTCAAAATCATATCCAGTTGGCTTCCAGGGTCTGTTTTATTGACTTAAATTTTGGAGACAATTTTCTTATTTTCAGAATCTGTATAAACATCTTGGTCTTACCCAGTTTATACCACTATAGTTTTTTATTCACTGTCTTCTTGCATCCAGTTTCAAGCTTTATTTCATTAAATAGAAGTACCATTTTTCTGCCATTTTTTTGCTTGTCTCTCTGAAGTATACAGGGGCAATACATTTCACTGGTTACTTCAAAATAGCTCTAGATTTTCATCTCTCCATATCCCAGGTGTCCAAACCATTACAATGTTAGATTGAATCTACTTAGTTTTCTGTTTATTTTTCAAATAGCATTTATTGTTTTTTTTCATGAGCTACCCATATTAATATTTCCTTCCTCTAACTTTATTTTCCTTTTTAAGTGATTAGATTGCCTTAAGCAGAATTGAGAAATAGTCACTAACATCTGTAATGAAAGGTAGCCTCTGTGATAGCCCTCTATGGTCCTTGCTCCCAGTATTTACTCTGTGTTTGATTCTCTCCACTGCATAGCAGGCTGGACATATTGAATTGATTCTAATGAGCAAAATACTACCAACATCATGGATCATCCCTGCTGAGATTAGTTTATAAAAAGACCATGGCATCTGTCTTTGGTGCTTGCTTATTCTCTCACTTTCACTCTTGCCCTTGCTCTCGCTCTCACTGTTTCTCAAAATGCTCACTCTGGGAGAACCCAGCTGACCTGTTGTGAAGCAGCATAGTGGAGAAGCACAGATGGCAAGAGGCTGAGACCCTTAATGTACATTTAGAAGCACCCTCTCCACAGCCCCACCAGTCAAAACTTTGAATTACGCTGCAGCTGTAGTCAACAGCTTGACTACAACCTCCTGAGAAACTTTAATGCAACTTTACCCAACTAAGAATCCTTACCTACGAAAACTCAGAAGAGACGCTTGTCACTAATTCACTAAATTTGGGGTTAATTTGTTAAAAATCAATAGCCAATCAGTATGTTTATCCCTTACATAGAATTTCCCTGTATTTTACGTTAGCATCTCCATGTTTTAACTTATTTCTTTTATTTCTACTTATGTAAGTGTTCAAGTTTAATAGTGCATTGCAGTTTCCTTTGGCAATTTTGTATATGACATGTCATGTATGAAAACTGCCTATTAGGAACAAACATGATTTTCTGATTGAGGAAAAAGGATGGCTCACTTATGTATCTTGGATAACAACATTCCATGAAATATGATATTTTTATAAAAATAAATCTTAAAACCCTGGCTTGTGTGGCTCACTGGGTTTGGCATTGTCCCATGGGCAGAGGGGTCAGCAGTTTGATTTCCAGTCAGGACTCCTGTCTGGGTGGCCAGCTGGGTCCCTAGTTGGTGGCTTGCTAGACACAGCCCATTGATGTTTCTCACCTTCACTCTCACTCCTTTCCTCTCTCTCTAAAAATAAATAAAATAATAAAAAATATATTAAAAATGGAGACCCCCTTTCAAAGCTAGCTATTGATCATTTTATTAAAAAATATCATAGTTAATAAAAGGTTATTTTAACTTTGATCATATGCAAAATATTAAAACAAGATAAAAATGTCATGAGTTATATGGCTTAAATATGTATTCACAAACAATAAATATATGTGGGGTTAGAAAGTAAAACAAGTGAAATGCTTTAGGTATTTCTATTATGCATATAATTACTTTAATTGATAAAAGTTTAATTTCTACCCTTTTCAAAAATGACAGTTTACAATGACAATTGGCGTAAAAATTACATGACCTCACCTAAAATAAATTAGTTTTTTTTCTTCAAATCCCCTCTCCTGCTGTAGATAAGTACTGTATTTTTGTCATAGTCTTTTTTGCACACTCTTTTGCCAATTTTTTGAGGGAAAGATAAGGATGTGCATTCTACATGGGCATAATGATTGCATATCATGGGTATAATAATCCCATGTATAACGTGCACAAAAATGTGGGTGTGCATCATACATGGCAAAAATATGGTAATTAGACTGAGCCTGAGATTTCTATTGTTGCACTGCATATGTTATTTTTAGCCTTTTACCAACATATACTATAACCTTTCAAATTATTTTAAATCTTGTAATTTCACTTATTCAAGAAAAAAAAGAACAACCGAGTCAAGCTATTCATAGAAACTGTAATAAATACTGATCACAATATTTGGATTTGTAATAAATTTTGTTTATAATTATCTGTATGCTCATTTAAATCTTATTCTCACACAAAAATAAATGCATTATATAAAGGCATAGACTAGTACAGAATTTTATATATTTTCTATCTCTTTAAAAGTTGTTACATATTTACTTCTTGGGCAAATTGACTCCCTAAGCTACTCGTCATTCATGTAACTTAATGTCATTGTAGTCAGTCCTATCAGGTTACTCCTAAAAGTGTATTTCACTAGGAACTTCATGTAATGTCCTAAAATGTCACACTAAAACCTTATTTCCTGCAAAGAGTAACTACAAAGAATGTTTAAGTCTGCATTTGCTTCAATTCTGTAAGTCTGTTACTCCAGAAGAGCAGAGATGAAACTTTTAAGGTGGGACAAATTTCAAAATCATCAAGAAAAGAAGAAATTAAAATTACAGGTATTCCAGTTATTATTCTCTAATTTAAGGAGAAGGGATACACAGAGTTCTCAAGAAATATTATACATAAATAAATCAGACATATTGACCAAATTTGATTAAAATATTAGAGTAAATAGAATACAGTTTTATATTCTATGTAACAATTCCATTAATTAGAAGATTCTATACTTGGGTATAATAAATCAATTCTGTACTCAAGAAATTCAATTATTCATAAAGTTAATTTAAGAAAATAATGTTCTGAGTTTGAAAATAACATATTAGACAAAATATCAATATATTGACAACATAATATAATAGATAAAATATGCTTGAAATCTTTAGTGGAGAAAGATAAAAAAGTGGTAAATACAAATAAGTGTATATTATCCAAAATTCTTTTTTAAATATATCATCTTTATTATACTCTTTCTATTACCATTTAGTCCCCTTATATTCCCCCACTCCAGCAATCACCACACTAAGAAATGGAATATTTCTGCCCTGCCATGATCAGATCATAGCAGGGGACAACTGTTATGTCTGAGGTGTTAGAGTTGATAAAATGCATTGACTAATGGGGGTATATAATGAGGATTGTGACCAATGTTGTAAAAGTCCAGAAAAATCACATTAATTTGAACTTAAAAAAAAAAAACCTAAGGCTTTTCCTAAAAAGAGAGAAGTATGAATAACATTGCAGGTTTATATTACTATATTCACCATTAGATATGTGTTGTTCTTGTGGACTTGAACAAATTACTTAATCATTCTGAGTTTTCAAACTGCCTGACCTTACATTGTAAAATGATGTCTGTATCGCAAGCACATGAGGGACAACAGCTGTCACCCATGAAACATTACATTTCCTGCATTTGACTGAAATATGAGAACTACCTGATTGAGGGCAAGAAAAGACAAAGTCAGGGCACCAGTTGCAAAGGAGTACCATACAACTTGGTAAGTCATTTCTTACATACAAAATGGTGACTTTTAACTGAAAAGTTTCAGGGGAAAAGACAAACTTTACAGAAAGTGTTTTACTTTTTTTTTTTCAAAAAGAAAATGGAAATCTTAGAAGAAATTTAAATTGTTTCTAGGGACAATTATATAGAGGGGATGAGAAGGAGAAGGAAGATTGAAAAAGTGTGGTTGAGGACACATATGAGAGGGTTATGTTCATTGTAATGGAAATGAACTATTATTAGTTAGAATATAAATTTGAAGGAAAGTAAGATATGTAGAAGAGTGATATTAAGGTGTCTTTACAAACAGAAGGAGCTTCATAGTTCTTCCCATGTTAAAAAAAAAAAAAAAAGGTAAGGGAGACCCATAAAGAGAAAATGTGCTGTGATAAATTCAGTTGAGACACAGAAGAAAGAAGGCAATAAAAAGAAGTATTTACCCCTAGGAACAATGAATGATACACTCCCAATTTATGGCCATGCTGACTTAACTACCATATTAGTATCACATAATACATAAGGCTATATCTCTTTTAAAAATAAGAGCAAAATACTAAAAGAGGAATTATTCCATTATGATTCTATAGTTTTATTTTCTTATTCAGTGTATGTGAAATTATCATCCAGTTACTGTTTCCAAGTAAGCTGTTCTATTTTGAAATTAAAATACATGGGATAATATGATGACACTCACCACAAAAGATGCTACTTATTGCAAATTATTCATTTAAATACACGATTACCTCTGTATATATAATTATTTCATGAAAAAAATAAAAAAAAAACTAAGCTAGGTATAAAATTGTTATTTCTTAGCTACATATATTTGTATAGTTTATGACAGAACAATATTGTGAAGGTAACAAATACATCTGGTAGTTCTAGTAACTGTCTCCATTAGAGCCCCATGCCAATGCTCAGAGAAGGGATCCCATCCAATCATGGAAAGTGCAATCCCACAGAACATCAAAGAGTAAGGTCTAAAAATAGACTGGATCTTAGAAAAATGACTCCAGTTTGATGAGCATTCCCATTATCAGGTTCCCAAACCCAGATGTGAAAACTAGAGCATTCAAGGAAGGGACAGAAAAATGGATTTAAAATGGTTTCACAATAGCTATACAAATAAAAAAAATAGCAAGGCTATTCTATGAGTGAAGAATTATTTGTAAAATAGAACTTTAAAAGATATTTAAATCAAATAAAATAATAAACATGAGAAAGTACTAGATTTAAGATTTAGGAATGTTAAATTATAACAGATTCAACTGTTAATAAACGGGAGGCCTAGTGCAAACCTTTTAAGCTGTCATAACTTTTTATTCTCTGCAAGATGCAAGGTTACTGTTAGCTTATAGCTACTGTCTCATTTGATTTTAATAGTATGGTATTCCAAAAAATATTTTATGACTCTTTTCTTTATCTGGCAAATATCACCAGCTTATTTGACAGTTGTTAATGTGATAGGGATGCAGGGGAAAGTCATTGTCCACTAAACCCCCCGTGCAGAGGCTGTGAGTAACAATCTCTGTGCAGAAAATAAATGCTTCAGATTCACAGGTTAGTTCTGACATCCCTCCCCTGGAAAGTCTGCAGAGGGCTATATCAGCACTTTTTTCAGTTTCAAGGATGAGAAGGCAACATTCAGCACTAGGAAACCATGCTTGAAGAGATGTCATTCAAACCTATCAGGATAAAGTCCCGGATCTTCCATCATGGTTTTTAATTATTGGATTTCTTGTGATTTTATTATTTACATGATGAAGATACCTAGGGGTAGTGACACATCACAGAGGTCCAAAAACAGTACCTTCAGGCACTGCAGTATTTATGACAGTCTACATGGGATCAACAGGAGGGCATTTGATTAAGCTGGTATCAGGCTTAGAGCTAAGAATCAGAATTCTGGAATCAGAATCAAATGGATTTATTAGGGATAAATGTGAAGAACAAGCTAGGGTGGTTGGCCAAGGATCAATGGACAGAAATCAGTAAGGATCATGGCTTAAAATGTGAAACAAAATATGTTGTCAGATCAGAATTACACAAGTGTTTACTTTTGTTGTGTGTTTCCGGGGAAAACAAGGTGTACTGTGAATGAAGTTCTAGCTCCTACAGGGTTGAAGATTAAGGAAGTTAAGAACTAAGGGCAAAGGGCAATATTTTCTATAATTGCTTTTTGTGACCATATTATTTTTTAAGTATAGTTTGTAGCTATGTGAAACCCTTTTGGATCTATATGTTTGGCATATTTTCTATCAGTGGTGAAACTGATGAATTATTTTCATTAGGTCTTAAGCAAATTATCTTTTATACTATTCTACATAGGTGTCTGCCTTGTACTGCTTTCCGAGTTATAGGTAAGATGATTTGCCCCATTTCTACTGAAAGTGTTGAGGTCAAAAGATCTCTGCCCCCAATTTTCATATAACAAAGTCCTCAGTTCATTGTATATAAATCTTAACTACCCCATACTAAAAAAAGAAGAGAGGATTTCCAGGTGTTAATGTTTCAATTCATGAAGGGTTTATTTGTCTAGAAAACATGCCAGTCTTGCAGGGGAACTTTTTTTTCTCTCCAGAAAATAGTCAATAGTCAATTTTAATGTAATTATACCCAGTATATCTAGGGTTTTCACATTTGCTTTCAAGAGACACATATTCATTCATATATTGAAAAGCATGCAACCTATGTTAGGCTATGTAGTAAACAAAGGGGAAAAAATACTTGATTAAATTTTCATAATAGTGCCCTGGACCATCTTCCATTAAGCATATTTCTCAGAGTGGAAGATTCATTCTTAGAAATAAGTTGTAAATCTTTGTGTGTCTTTTAATGCAGTAGTTACATCTCAGGGCTAGTGATTTGAAATGAAAAGATCCTTAGATGGTAATATTTGTGATCATTCAAATTCCATTTAAATTAATCTCAGAGTAATTTAGAAATTCTGTGGACTGGTAACTTAGTTGAATCCATTGTGCACATTTGAAAAAATGTTTTGGTAGAAGATAAAAATGAAAAAGAGGGTTTAAAAGAGTATTTTGTGGAATCCATCAAGTCCCCAATCTTTTCCTCAACATTTGCTGCCCAAAGTCAGACTTTAAAAAAAGTAATAAAGAAAACATGATGTATATCCAACAAATTATTTGATTCTAAATAATATTCCATCATCACACACATTAATATGTTTTCAATGAATGTGTCTTGCTTTGTTCAGTTTATGCTGCCAAATGCCTTTAAACCAACCTTAGTGAAAAACAAAACAATTTTTGCTTTTTTTTAGAGCATTTTAGATTGCAGAAATTTAAGAAATAGTATTATTGGTACAGTAATATCTCACATTTTATTTGTCTATCACTATACTGTTACCTAAAACTCATAAAACTAAAAAAAAAATATTTGAATAATTTGTCACACTCTTTTTAAATATATTTTATAGGAGTTAAAATAGAAAGCTCAGGCATCATTTTCCCTGGGAAGCTTTTCCTGTAACATCAGTAGGTGGCCTGGGTGATTTTACCACCTCAGCATTCTCACATCCTCTCTCTTGGGCATTGTTCACTACCTACCACAGCAGTCCTTGTGTGTGTGCGTGCGTGCGTGCGTGCATGCGTGTGTGTGTCTAGGCTGTGGGGTCCTGAAGGGTCACTGTGAAGGGAGGGGATGAGACACCACCCTGTCAATCAGTTCATAGAAGTTTCTTTATGAGAAATATTCAGCAAGAACAGAACCATGAAAAACAATTTACTTGATTTACAAATCTCATTTTTTTTAATTTATAAGTTGTAACTTAACTAGAAACCAAAAATAACTCAGTGAATATTTTTCTTTGTCATTTGTGACTGCTGACTTACAGTGCTCATTTTTTTATCCCAGCTAAATAACAGAGACTTGCTAAAAAGTGTATTACCACCCAGATTAACAGCAATGTATGTATTTCATAAACTCTTGTTATAGGGATTAGTTCAGTATGAGAGTAGGCAAATTCACAAAGTGACCAATATACCAGTTTTAAAAAAAATATGTTGCTTTAAAATATTCATTTAATTACTAAAATTTATGTTGAATATGCATAATACTCAGAAATATATAATTTGTAATGTAATGAGAAATTCAGAATGTTTTAAGGGAATATGTTACTTTACATTGATTATTGTTAAATAATCTCCACAGATACATGTTCTATAGTCTTATTTCTATGTTTTTTTAATTACCCCAAGGATTCTTTTGCCAATTTTTCAAACACCATATCAACTTTGTCATTTATAATAACTAGTAGTCCAAATTTACTATGATAGTCTTCTTGTTATGTTCTAATTCATCTTACTTGGCTATTTTTTAGTTTTTTCAGCATTTTCATCCCACTTAATTTTTTATAATTTTAACAGGATATTTATAGCTGGTATATAATTTAAGATATTAATCAATACTCATTATATAATACTTTCATTTTCTGCTTTGATCATCTTACCCTTTAACACTAAAATTTTCTGCAGTCAGCAACCAAGGCAATATATTCCAATTTCTCCTTGTTAAAAGTCAATATTTTAACTTTTTTTTTGCAATAGGGTTGTTTCAGTCACTTCTTTTTTCAAATGTTTTGGAATATCATTTTGGGGGGGGGCAATCTAAATATAACCATTTATAATGTAATTGCCAAATCCTCAGTTGCATATTTAATTTTATACTGTAGTTCCAAGTAACCGAAACTTTGTCATTTCAATTTGATGTGATGTTTTTGGTGCCTTATTGTTTGATTTATTTATGTTTTCTTATATTTTCTTTGTCATTATTGAAATTATCTTTGTTTATGCATTGTTCTCCTGACCTGGGTAAGCTCTTTATGGTCATTAGTTTGAACACTTTATCAGGTGAATCTCTTACGTCCATTTTATTAATGTGTGTTTCTGGCGTTTTATCTTTCTTTTGTTTTGTTTGAAACATATCCCTCTACTTTATTTTTCTTGACTCTGTGTTGGTTTCTCTGCAGGAACAAAAAAACAAAACACCTTTCCCATCCTTCATGGAGTGATTTCAGGTAGAAGGTGAAGTTCATTATTCAGCCTGGCACAAATTCTTTGCTGTTTCCCAAACCTTTGTGATTGTCTAAGCTGCCTTCTTTGTTCTTAGTGGCTCCTAGTAGTTGAGGGTATGCCAGGACCTGTCAGAGTCCCAAAGAGAAGGCTGTCAGTCAGCTATTGGTCCAAAGTCCTTGTGCCTGGTACTTCCAAAGGCCAAAACTCAAAACATCAGAGTTTGGAGTAAGAAAAGGTTTATTGATTGAGAAAACTCCAACAGAGAAGATGGGTACCCTAGTATAGTACCTCAAATCCATCTTTCTAAAGTACAGAATTAAGACTTCTTCTCTGTCAAAGGAAAGGGAAGTGGAAAGGGCAAGGAGTGATTTACTATCACAGAACTCTGGGCACCAGCAGGGGTTCTAGGAAGAACATAAAACCTCTTTGTTCTCAATTCATTGACACCAGTTGATTTGAGGTGAGTCACAAGGCCTCTGCAAATCTTGGATAAACAACAATTATTTTAGTACATATTTCCTCCATCTCCTCAGTAAAGGCATTTTAGGGCAAGGGACATTTTTGTACAACTCAAGCCTCAAACAGAATTCCTCTAACAATTAGCCTGTCTATATGCAAAGGCCAAGGGAACAAAGCAGGCTGGAGCAAGAGGGAGTTGGAGAGAACATTTCAGTAAGTTACACACCTAGTTGCAAGCTGATTGGAAGCCAAACCCTCAGATAGCAGCTTTTAAAGTATGCATGTAGACTTCCTTCTGGAAAAGGCTGGGAACTGGGTGTTTCTGCCTGCTCCTTCTGTGCTGAGTCTGGGAAGGTAACTAATTAAGAACTGTTTCTTTCTTTGCTACACTCCTGAAGGCCCCTGAGCATCAACCCCACTGACCACCAGAATGAGACCATCAAGGGGTGCATCCTCTGGGTGATGGCCTTAAAAGTGCAGGTGCCAGATGTGTGTATAAGCTACTTCCCAGGAGACTTTGGTGATTTGATGTGGGCTACAGGAATAATATGGAGATCATATCTACTGGGAGGACCTCAACTTGTCCCTAGGTGAGTGCTAAGTCAGAGGCCTGGCCCTCAAGCTGCAACTTTTAAGATATGCCAGAGGACCCATTTTCCTTTCAGAAAAGGCTGGGAGATAGCATTTCTGTCTGTTCCCTCTGTGTTGAGCCTGGGCAGATAAGAAAGAGGGTCCTCAATATCCAGCCAAGAATGGTTTCTTTCTTTTCTATATAGTCTTTTGGGCCCTCTAGATGCAAGCTCTGTTGGCTTTTGAGGTAGATGCTTTAGGATATGGAAGTCTTTAATGTTGGGGTGCTAAATATTGGGTCTAGGCTTCTCCCTCCACAGGGAGGAGCTTGGAATTGTGAGTAAACTCACATCTATGTGCTACCCATTTTGATATGGGAATTTTCTCATTCACCAGGTGTATAAGATTTGCTCAGCTAGCTTATGGGTTAGAGAAACTGTTCTGTGTGTAGCTGTCGATTGATGTGTACCTGGAAAGAGGTGAGTTCAGGAATCTCTATGTTG